>NC_060952.1:1361176-1387194 GCF_022045245.1 Lucilia cuprina
TGTTTGTTTATGAATTTCTACGTGCAGGCCTACAAAAAGGGCAAAGATCAAAAGCCAACATCAGCTACTACTACTACTACAAACACATGTACCGCGGAATTGCAACAGAAACAGAGGCAGAAGGCGTTAGAAATAAACAACAACAGTCAAGATGTGTTACCACTTTTAAGTGAAAAGAAGGTCAACTAATGACATTAAACAATAATCAAATTATCCTTTAGCCAGACCTGTTAACGGAATTTTGCTAAATATAAAATTGGAATGGATACATGTACCTATCTATGTACAATTGCATCGTCCTTTTTTATATAGGCAGACATACTTTATACATATGTACATACTTATGTATATTAAACACACATACAAAAACCAACCAAACTATTATTAAGGCGTACATATGTATGTATGTATGTACAAACATAACTATATAATAACTACAGTTTTTAATGAAAATAGCCATGATGTTCTCACTTTAAAAATGGTTATAAATTAAAGAATAAGTAAAAAAATCTATTTTATGTACATCTACGATTCTTCTACATACATATGTAGTATGTATGGATGTGTTTACATAAAATACTATAAGTAACATTGTATTGAGAGTATCTAAGTATAACTTTAATGCCTATACGTGTAAATAATTAGTTGTAAGTTTTATTATACAATTTACATTTAGGAGTTTGTATTTTAAATGTATTAAATAATGAAAGAATGAATGGACTGGACTAATCTGTCTATAAGATTTTCACTTACACATAACAACAGGAACATTACTAAACACACTAATGTTAACATTAATCTAATGTCATTTTGACAGGCACAACTAACTGTCAATTGATGACTATGCATATAATTGACCTTTAAATTAAAGGATCATCCATATGAGATGACAATTGTGCGTTCGTTCAATTTGTCTGTTAAAATGAAAACTAGAAGTGTATAACTGAGTATGGAATTTTTTAATTTCTTAGTGTAAATTAATTGTTCTCTTAAACATAAACTAGTCTTAATTACAAATACAAAGTACTATAAACAGACATATTTGGAAATATGTGTGTATTAATGTTAATTTTTTATTAATTAATTTTAAAATAGTGGTTAGTTATACAAAATTATATTTAGGATAATATAAGAAAAGTATATACTTTGGTGTAAAATTATACTATTTTTTTAGTTTAATACTTATTTTTTAATGAAAAATTTTTTAATAAAATCGAAATTTAAAATAATGACTTTTATTCGTTAGGATTCTTGCGGCTCATTTTAAAACACATCCTAGAACATAAGGCTTGCCCTAAAATATAAGTATTTTTAATGTTTGCGCCAAAAATTAAAACTTAGTTAATTTTAAAATATCGACTTCAGATATTTCAGTTCAAGTTTTATTTGGGAATATATTTTCGTGAAAAAGACAGGAAATTTCGTAAAATTTTAGAATTTTTTTTATATTTTTTACGCTATTTTTGGGGATTTGAATATTTTTTATAAATATTAACAATTGTACAAGTACTATTTAAATAAATACAAAATTCAAACTTGTAAAGAATTTTTAGATCGCTAATTTTTTAAGTATAACGATTTATTTTTCTCAAAGTCATGAATATATAAATATCGTATAATTTCTAAATAAATTGTTTGATTTTATTAATCTTGGTCTCAAATTAATGGTTACGTGTTCTAGCTTAAAAAGTTTTGAGAAAAAATATGTTTGTTTTTGTTAGAAAAAGGATAATAAATTCAAAGTATATTCAAGTATATTTTAAAATGTAAAATATTTTCGATTTTCTAATACTAACACCAAAGTTAGATTATCGTCTCATCGATCACATATAAAGAGTTGGTCCATCCATAATCAATAGTATTTTCATACAAATTAAAAAATGTATTATTAATTTTTGACTAAAAATTTATTTTTTGTTCGAATTAAATGTACTGACTACCAGATGACGCAGTATGTGAGACATGTCTAATTGCTATTTTTGGGGAAATCTAAGGGAATTTCAATTTAAAAATTGTGATTTTAAGGGGGACTTCTAACTTAAGATTGGCGACAGCATTGCTTAGAATTTCAATATTTAAAAGAATAGATTGTACTATTCCCAAAAGTTTAAACGATATCGGCTTTCCTTCACAGTACTACCAAATTCATTCAATGGTTTATGGCTACACTATATAAAAAAGCATACTTTTAGGATAAAAAGTGCAAGTTTCAACTAACAATTGTATGTATTGACACGCGTTGCCAACTTTTTTAAATATAAATGCGTAGCAATGCCACATTATCATGACTGCTAATTCATTTTCAATCACTATTTAAAAAAGAAAAAATAAATTTTAAATACCCATGATAAAAGTTTAACATAAACAACAAAATTTATAGAGAAATTTGTGCAATAAGACATTAAAAATATTTTTTTACTTTGTTTTCGTTGCTTTTACTAGTTGTACGTTTCATTCGAAGTGGGATTTTTTGCAAAAGTGGCCATTCTTTTTAAATGAAATCTGGCCACGCTGGTTATACATGTAATTTATTGTCGCGATTGAAAAAATAAATTATTAGCTTAATTTTTACAAAATAAAGATTGTGCATGATTTGGTTAAAAATTTAAGATTTGTATAGAGTAGTGGATAAATCATTCAACGAGGAACACATCCAAATGACTGTGACCAGCGCCCATGTAACCATGGAAGTACAAGTAAAGGCTCACCAGCCCGCCAATCACCAGGGCCCAAGTAGCACCCAAATTACAGCAAGTCCTTCGCCTTCATATTCCAAGGCAGCAGAGAACAAGAACTCGAACGACCAACTCAAGTTCCACGATGATGAACGAAAAATTGAAGCCGCAGGCGGCGAAAACTCAACCGTATTTTTGGCAAACACAAAATTCCATTTGGATACATACCCGGACATTGTGGACACTGGCTACGGTGGAGCATTTGTAGGTGGGGAAGAAGCTGGCAATCATCTGCTAAATGAGCGACAGCAATACCACCATCAGGTTACTTGGTTGGACGATGACAACATTGATACTTTGGATTTGGCTACACTCGACATTGGGAACATGTTCAATCGTGTAGATAGTGCAGAGATAATATACCAACAGAAAAAGAAAAATATCAAGATGGTGGGAAAATATGTGATGGGTGATGTTCTTGGAGAGGGCTCATATGGCAAGGTAAAGGAAGTTTTAGATTCCGAAAATCTATGTCGAAGGGCCGTGAAAATTCTTACAAAACGTAAATTGAGACGTATACCAAACGGCGAACAGAATGTACAACGCGAAATTCAACTCCTTAAACAGTTAAAGCACAAGAATGTTGTAGCGCTATTGGACGTTTTGTACAACGACGAAAAGCAGAAAATGTACTTGGTTATGGAATACTGTGTAGGAGGGCTACAGGAAATGCTTGATAGTGCTCCCGAAAAGAAAATCCCCTTATTCCAAGCACACCGCTATTTTCGTCAACTGATGAATGGTCTGGAGTATCTTCATGGCATGCGTGTAATACACAAAGACATTAAACCCGGAAATCTTTTGCTAACACTAGATGAAACATTAAAAATTTCTGACTTTGGTGTAGCCGAACAATTAGAACTATTTGCTCCAGATGACACATGCACCACAGGTCAAGGTTCTCCTGCATTTCAACCACCGGAGATAGCAAATGGACTTGATTCTTTTTCTGGCTCTAAAGTTGATATTTGGAGCAGTGGCGTAACCTTGTATGTACATATACATATATATACATAAACAATAATCCCCATATTCATAAATGCGTAATAAACCTAAAATTCTTTATGAATATGGGGATAAGGCATTAGTTTGCTTTATTTACTACTTTTATTACCCGTTATAGATACAATCTTTGCACGGGTCTCTACCCCTTTGAAGGAGATAACATTTATCGATTGTTGGAAAATATTGGTAGAGGACAATGGGAAGCTCCTGATTGGTTGTATAAGTTAGATAGTAAACTTGCTGTTTTAATACTGGGCATGTTGCAAGCAGACCCTGATAAGCGTTATACTATACAGCAAATTAGAAAAGATCCGTAAGTATGGAGTGGCATTTTCGACTTAATTTTGTATAATAAAATAGTGTGATATAACTAGAATCTAGATCTGAAACTTCATTTACCACCTTAAGTCAATTTTAAACAAATTGCATGTTGTATACCAATCAAATGAGTTTTTGATGGCAAAGTAACCCCCATCAGTGATAATAATTTCAAAAATGAAAACAAATGTTTGGCAATTTTATAACATTTCGATAAATTTCTATTAAAAGAAAAAAATTATCTATTTAAAAAATTGCTTAAAGCTATATCCCCTTTGCAAAACAATTTTTTTTTACTAATTTGGTCTAACTCCATTTAATTTCATAAAATATTGTATTGATATTAAAATCAAATAAAAATTTAATGTCTTTGAAAAACTTTCTATCTGTTGTTAATAATTTATAAATAATGTAAAATTTGTAATTAATTTTATATAAGAAGAAAAATTTTAAAATCGTCACTTCACAGTTTTAAAAAGTGTCTAATTTTACAACATTAATTAAGGCAATTTATACATAAAAAATATCATTGTTTAATTCTTAGATGGTTTATATCCGCTCCTGAAGAAAAAGGACCACCGATACCCATTCCACCATTGAAAAATGACAAATACCGTCGTTCTACAGTACTGCCTTATCTAGATGCTTATCATTATGAAACGGAAAGAGATTTAGAAGAAGTATACTTCACCGAACACGATTTAAATCGTAGGTTTTATTTACTACTTTTATTTAAGGTAAAATTCCATATGATGTCGTATATTTTCAGAGGAACTTGCACGAAAAGCGGCAGCAGCTGCTGCTGAAATTAAAGCTCAACAACAGCATAATACGTTTACGGGGATGGGGGCCTCTTCTAGTGGTTTTCATACTTCCTGTTCTAATTCAGCTTCACATCATACCAAAGAGAAGAAGTCATCATCCCTGAAAAGGCGGGCCAAAAAACTCACGTCCTGCATTTCCGTGCGTAAATTGTCAAATTGTCGACCATCCTAGAAGGCTTTCAAACAACATACACACACTGATCCAAACACACAAAGGCTTTTTAGTAACAACCAATAGTTACTATGTTTTCGTTTGTTTTTTTTTTTTCTAAGTAGAAACATTCAACCTCCCACAAATTAAACAAATTATCTATGTATAAATTAAGAAATCATATAAAAATATTTACAATTACATATTAAGATTCTTTATATTTCACGAGGAGAAATAACATTTGGTTTGTTGTCCTTCCTATTTCAGAATATAAAAAATTATTGCATCTAATCTCTAAAAGTTATTGATTTTCTTCCTATCACTATTATACATATTAATTTTACTAGTAATTTATTTAGTTGTCTACAAAATTGGGCAAGCTTTTTTAGTATATGTACTATATATTTTTAGTTGTTGAATTTTTGAATTTTTTGTTGCTTAGTTTATAGTGATAATCATAAATTTTAAAATTTATTCGTTACACATATTTAAATTACTACACAACTCTGAAATAAATATATACTGAATATTTGCATATTACCATATTGTATTACAAATATTCTGTAAATTAGATATTTGTTTAATTTAGAAAAAGTAGGTTTATTTACGGTTTCAAATATTTTACATTTTTAGCCCAAAACTACTGGTATGTAATAGAAACAACGATTATCTCACATTGCTGCAAAAACATGAATGCAACTATTAATACAATATTTCCGACATTGAAACGGTCATATTTAATGTATTATTAATCTGCCTGAATATTTTGCTTATTTGTTATTGTTGAAAATGGCGGATGTGTAAGATCAGGATAAATTTTCAATATTTTGTAATGATTCTGTAGGCGTGGCTGTACTTATCGATAATGCTGTTGAACTGGAAGAAAATTGTTGTAAATTGACTTCAGGCATGATAAACATTTGATAATAATGTTGGCCAAGCTTTGTTAATTTCTTTTGCATGAGATTTCGCAAAGTATCCACATATTGTGGAGGTATTTTACACAATTGGCCATTACGCCACTGTAAACCGTTATTATCGACGTGAAATAAAGCCGGTGATGGGACATGATCTTTCAAATAGTTCCATACACACTCTTTCAATAGCAAAGCAATCTAGAATACATCAAAATCAGTTTTAAAATAATGTTTCAAAATTTAAACTAATCTACTGTTCTACCTCTGGTGGTTCGAAATGTTCTATTATAACGTGTAAATTCGATAGGGGCGGCGGCAACAATTGTCCCATAGCCAATATTTTCAAAAGATTTTTTGTACATTGCAATAGTTCACCTGCCTGATTAATTGTTTCAAACTTGTTAACTGTAAAAATATATTAAAATAAATGTTTTTAAAGCAAATCAATGTGCTCAAAAACTTACCATTTTTAGCTCTCCACTGATGTAGGGAAGTGGCACAAAGAGCTCTCAATAAGACAGATGAAAAACAAAGGGCAGGTCTATGAGTTGCAATGAATCCTAATAATGCCCAAAGTATAGGAGATGTTAAGAGCGCACGTCGTATTAATAAATCCCTTTCCATTGTGACTTTTGTAAACTCTTCGTCTGGAAAAGGCAAACCATTATACATCACATCTGTAGAAACCAATTCTACTAGCAGAAGCGAAATCGTTGAATAAGCTTCTACAACTATTTGACGATCCTGAAGAATAAAAACAGCCATACAATGTTATAGAATTTAAAAAATGTATATCTTTACGTACATAATCACTGCAGCAGACATCCAAAGCCTTTAAAAATAAAGTTTGCATTTCAGGAGGACATGCCACACCAATACACATATTTTCGGGTCTAAGACCTCGACCAATAACACCAGCGTGTAAAATTGAACGATTCGCATTGGGACCCAGACTTTGCTTTTGATTCTGCAATAATACCATTTCATGATCTGGTATCTGTAACTCATCAAATACAGGTTCATCGTACTGCCCAAATAAATAGCCATAATAAAACAACGACCCCTCAATTAACTCCCTCAAACAAGCAGATCGAGAGGCCTTGCGAGCACGACATTGTCGTTGAAACAACTCGTACGAACGATTGACAGCTTGCTCGCGTAGTGCAGGTGCTAAATATAACATAAAAAACAAATTTTTTGAATGTGATATAAATATTAATCCTTAATAAATACTTGCTTTTTTCTGTTAAACTGATAAAGAAATATTTAACACTCAAAACGGACAATTTTAAAACCTGACAAAATAGAAAAAAGATATACCAGCATAAATAATCTCACAATGCATGAAACGAAAAATGAGTCGTACCTCAGTGGAACGCAAAACCGTTGTTTTAGATCCTGCCTCAATTGTGTTCAGCAGGTCAATTATAGCATGAGCTAATATTTGACGTTCCGTTACACATCCTGCTACATTTGCCGGTTCATCCATATTTTCCCCCATAATTAAGTCAATTTTTTGCTTTTTCCACGAGCCATTAATATGGATCGTGTTGTTATTCGTTTGGTTTTGCATTTCTCTATATTTATCATCACTTCGTTTAGATGCTACTGCATCCATATGTAAAATAAGCTTATTAAGAGTAACCTCTAGTATTTGTAAAATTTTTGCCAAACATTCATTTAAAGCCCAAACTAATTGTTGCTGTCTCATACATGAAGCATTGTTTTTCTTTTGCATACTTCCAAATTGATATTCAATAATAAGACATGACAATTAAAATAAAGTAACAATGGTAGATATTAAAACTTACATAGTTAAAGTGTTGAGGTTCTTAAAAGTGTTAAATGCCTCCGAATAATCTATTGCAGATAAACGGGACTTTTTAAATTGTTCTTGGAGTAAAACATCTTCCAAAACCATTTTTATGCCCGGCTTAATATCTGGAAACTCAACAACACCAGATTGACCTCCAATTAGACGTATAACGGCTCCGAGTCCAGATGGATTATGAGAATAAGATTTACGTAATAACTCCGAAATAGTTTGATAGTATATATGGGAATGTTGTGTAGCTGTAAGTGACATAAATATAATATTTCCCAAAATTTCAACGAATTCATCTCAACTAATAGACATACAAACTATTAAAATCAATCGTACAGCTGTTTGCTGTTCATAAATGTTCGTACTGAGACAACTCTTCCAGAGCATATATTTTGTTTCCTCTGTAGCCAAATCATCCATAAGCGGACAAAGTCTCGCATTCAAAACTATTTGTTCCAACTCCTGCAAAGAGTACTCCAAAAAGTCCTGACACCAAGCATTATGATCAGCCATTTTTGAGGCGGTAATCAATAATTTTGCCCCATGAGATTTTAAACGCAAAACAATATTATTCAGTGAAGGCTGCATGTCTGCAAATAATCTGTTTGACATCCAAAGTGGTGCCTTTTGTATAATAACTGCTCTCATATCATCATTATCTAAAATTCGTGGTTTATAGAACACAAAAAGTCGAACGTTAATTGCAGAATACTATAAATTTAAAAGCGAAGTCAAAAACTTACATAAATCTAAGAAAACACTGACCATATTTTGCAATATGATGTCGGAATAGTTGCCAAACTCTAAGAGAAACGGAACAATCAAAGCGTCTAAGTTTTTCTTGGGCTGAAGACCCTCCTGCAAAAGATCACGAACCGAATTTCGAAGCACTTGTTCATGGGCGAAACAAAGATACTCTAAAATTCCAATTTCGGAGTCAAACTGGCAGCGATAATCATCAGCAAATCTTTTTAAACTGCATTGCAAAATTTGCGAGATAATTTTCGAAGGAAAACACCCACCTAAACGTGCTACGACCCAATCAAAAGTCATAGAATACCGTTGATATGCAGCTGCAATTAAATTCCATTTCACAACTATTATTTTCTAGGTAACAAATCAAATTACTCACCTAAAAGCGTTTCGACACAAGTTTCAGCTTCTGCATTTGTTAGTTTGCGAAAACATATACTGATTAAAGTCAGTAGACCACGCATTGTACTGCAATTAAGCCAATAGTTGCAGGCAGCACCAATAGACATTCGTTTACTATATTTGTCCGATAGACTTCCAACCAGATCCAAACACCATGACGCAATGACCGCTCCCCAGGCTCCTGGTCCTTTACTAACCATGTTCTCCAAAGCTAGCTGAATAAATTCGAAACATGGGTCTTCCATTGACACTGTGAGCTGTTGCTGCTGTTGTTGGCTCGTGCTCAACTTTTGCTGCTGTATACCAACTCCTGTCTGGAGATCCACATTTGCCGTATTCACATAACTCTGCACGCCAACTTCAGCTACAAGGGCAAAGTATTCAAAAACTATTTCCCGTGCAGCCGGAAGATCCTCCAACAAGTGCAACGATGTACGCACCAGCGCATTTGAGGTCAATGTTTTAGGATTCCCGCCACGATAAGCACTCACATATTGTATGAATTGTTTGAGTTCAACTAGTATATGTTGTTTCAGCATTTTGAATCAATAATAATCTGATATACACTTATCTTTGCAATTAAAACAAATTAATCATAAAAAATTGTTAAATATTTACTTCACAGCCTTTCAAGCAACATATTTGAACATTCAATTATATAGAGACAACATATGTGCATGGTAATAAATATTTTATTAAGTGCCCACTTCTGTCAAAGTTTACATGTTGTTTTTGGTTTGCAGCACTAAAATAAGAATAAGCACAAGTTAATTTGACAGTTCTATACCAAAGTAAATATACCAAATAAAAACAACTCACCACCGACACCAATTTCCTTGAATGCACGAAATTGCCATATTGTAAGAACTCTCATGTTTATTATAAACAACAAACAAAAATAAGGTTTTTAAAAATAAATAAATTATATAAATTATAAAACATATTTGTTTTTAATCAATAATCAAACAAAAATTAGGTTTTCAATGTCTATATATGTATGTATATATTTGTACATATATCTCTATCATGATATCGGTATTTTATGTGGCAACTACTTGATTTTCACATGTTACAACAGGAATGGGAACATATAACTTAATTTGAAAGCCAACAAATTTTACTTTTGAAAATTATAAACATAATTCGATGAGCAATCTTTGTTTAAAGTAATGATTACGTAAATTAGGTGTTTAAACGTTAAATTATATTTGTAAATGTAAATTATCAAGTACGCATCCATAATAAATTTACAACACCGGTACTTTACTTTTAAAGTATAGTACTGCAATTTCCAGCCCTGTGTCTTCCGTGTCGCTCGCACATTTGAAAATGTTTCTTCAACAAATTTAGTAGTGTGGAAATTTAATAAGGTGGTATAAATAATAAGCCATTGGAATGGAGGACAATACAAAGTCAGATCAATCATGGAAAGGTGATCCCAAAGACTGGGCCAAGGCAATTAAACCGTTGGATGAAAAATGGAAGCTAGTACCAGCTTTTCTGCAGGTTAAAGGTTTAGTGAAACAACACATCGATTCATTCAATCATTTCGTTAATGTGGATATTAAGAAAATTGTTCAGGCAAATGAAATGGTTGTTAGTGATGCCGATCCAATGTTCTACTTAAAATATTTGGACGTACGTGTAGGTACACCTGATATAGAAGACGGTTTCAATATAACGAAACTAACAACGCCACATGAGTGCCGACTACGAGACACAACCTACTCAGCTCCTATAACTGTAGACATTGAATACACTCGTGGAGCACAAAGAATTGTTAGAAATAATTTATTGATTGGAAGAATGCCGGTCATGTTGCGATCGTCGAACTGTGTTTTATCTGGAAAATCAGAGTTTGAGTTAGCCAAGTTGAACGAATGTCCCTTAGACCCCGGTGGTTATTTTGTTGTTCGAGGACAAGAAAAAGTTATTTTAATTCAGGAACAATTGTCGTGGAATAAAATGATTACAGAAGAATTTAACGGTACTGTACAGTGTCAAGTTACTTCGTCCACACATGAAAAGAAATCCCGAACTTTGGTTTTAAGTAAACATGGTAAATACTACTTGAAACACAACTCCATGGTAGATGACATACCGATCGTCGTAATATTTAAAGCTATGGGAGTGGTATCCGACTTAGAAATAATGTCGTTAATCGGCACAAGTACCGAAACGCAAAATCGTTTTGCGCCCTCACTTTTAGAAGCTTTTAATTTAAAGATATTCACCCAACAAAGAGCTTTAGAGTACATGGGCTCAAAGTTGATGGTGAAACGATTTCAAACGGCTGCTTCCAAAACTCCAGCGGATGAGGCCAGAGAATTATTGACTACTACGATATTAGCGCATGTTCCAGTTGACAATTTCAACTTTCAAATTAAGTCGATTTATGTTTCGCTGATGATAAGGCGTGTAATGGCTGCCGAACTTGATAGCTCAGCTGTCGATGACAGAGATTATTACGGCAACAAGCGACTAGAACTGGCCGGATCTCTTATATCTTTGATGTTTGAAGATCTTTTCAAGCGCATGAACTGGGAATTGAAAATGATTGCGGACAAGAATATACCAAAAGTTAAAGCAGCTCAATTTGATGTTGTAAAACACATCAGGGCAGCTCAAATCACAGTTGGCCTTGAGTCAGCTATTTCCTCAGGCAACTGGACAATCAAACGTTTCAAAATGGAAAGAGCTGGGGTAACACAGGTCTTATCGAGACTAAGCTATATTTCTGCCCTCGGTATGATGACAAGAGTAAATTCACAATTTGAAAAAACAAGAAAGGTATCCGGTCCTCGTTCACTGCAGCCAAGTCAATGGGGAATGCTTTGTCCCTCAGATACTCCTGAGGGTGAGGCTTGTGGTTTAGTGAAAAATTTGGCATTAATGACTCACATCACTACAGAAGTCGAAGAAGGACCCGTAGTACGTCTGGCATTTAACGCCGGTGTAGAGGACATTCGCCTTGTGGGAGGAGATGCAATTAACAATTCTAAGGTATTTCTTGTATTTATTAATGGTAACATTTTGGGATTAACCATAAGTTACAAACGTCTGGTCGAAGTTTTTCGTATGATGCGTCGCAAAGGACGACTTGGTCCATTCGTATCAATTCACACATCTCACACACAACGCTGTGTCTATATCCATACTGACGGTGGTCGTCTATGTCGACCTTACATTATTGTACGAAGGGGTCAGCCAGCTGTTAAGCAACAGCACATTGAGGAACTTAAGAGGGGCATACGGAAATTTGAAGATTTTCTACATGACGGTTTAGTCGAATATCTTGATGTGAACGAAGAAAATGATTCCTTTATTGCATGGAATGAAAACGGTATAGACCCAGACACCACAACACACTTGGAAATTGAACCATTTACACTTCTAGGCGTATGTGCCGGTTTAGTTCCTTACCCACATCATAACCAAAGTCCCCGTAATACCTATCAGTGTGCTATGGGAAAGCAGGCTATGGGAGTTATTGGATACAATCAGAAAAATAGAATTGATACATTGATGTACAATTTGGTATATCCGCAAGCTCCTATGGTTAAATCGAAAACTATAGAACTAACAGGTTTCGACAAGTTGCCAGCAGGGCAGAACGCGACTGTAGCTGTAATGAGCTATTCTGGTTATGATATTGAAGATGCATTGATTTTAAACAAGGCATCTATAGATCGTGGATATGGACGTTGTCTTATTTACAAGAATTCTAAGTGTACCGTCAAACGGTATGCTAATCAAACATACGATCGCATTATGGGACCTATGAAAGATGCTCTAACAAATAAAGTGATATTTAAACATGACGCTTTAGACACAGATGGTATTGTGGCACCTGGAGAAATGGTTGTCAATAAGCAAATTCTTATAAACAAGGAAATGCCGGCTGTCACTTCCATAAATCCAATTGAACAAACAGGTCAAGCATCTCAGGTAAGATGAAATATTTCTTAGTTGTTATAACGGTAAAATAATCGTTTCTCATTGTATTTTTAGATATCGTACACTGCCGTTCCAATATCATATAAAGGTCCTGAACCCAGTTATATTGAGAAAGTTATGGTTTCTGCTAATGGTGAGGAAGACTTTCTTATCAAAATTCTACTGCGACAAACAAGAAGACCAGAAATTGGGGACAAATTCAGTTCTCGTCATGGGCAAAAAGGTGTCACAGGTCTTATAGTTGATCAGGAAGATTTGCCTTTTAACGATTTCGGAATATGCCCTGACATGATTATGAATCCTCATGGCTTCCCCTCTCGTATGACAGTTGGCAAATCGTTGGAGCTGTTAGGAGGAAAAGCCGGTTTGTTAGAGGGAAAATTTCACTATGGTACGGCTTTCGGTGGCTCAAAGTGTAAAGATATTCAGGACGAACTTTTTAAACATGGCTTTAATTATATGGGTAAAGACTATTTTTACTCCGGTATAACAGGTGAAAGTCTTGAAGCGTACATATACTCTGGTCCTGTTTACTATCAGAAACTTAAACACATGGTGCAAGACAAAATGCATGCTCGAGCTCGGGGACCTAAGGCTGTGTTGACGCGACAGCCCACACAGGGAAGAAGTCGAGAGGGCGGTTTACGCTTGGGTGAAATGGAACGTGATTGTCTGATATCATATGGAGCCAGCATGTTGATCATGGAACGACTAATGATTTCATCTGATGCCTTTGATGTTGATGTGTGTAAAACCTGTGGTCGTTTGGCATATTGCTCATGGTGTCATTATTGTCAATCGTCGGCCAATGTTTCCAAAATATCTATGCCCTATGCATGTAAATTACTCTTTCAAGAACTGACAAGTATGAATGTTGTTCCAAAACTAAAGCTACAAAATTATTAAGATTTTGTAATAATAAGAATTAAAATAAAAAAAATTAATTGTGTTTAATTTAGTACAAAATTATTAAGATTTTGTAATAATAAGAATTGAAATAAAAAAAATTAATTGTGTTTAATTTAGTACGAAAATTATTTGGACATTATAATACATTATCCTGCATTGTACATAACATAAAATCGGCAAAAGATCCTTAAATAACCCCTTAATCGGGAAAATTTTCTTCAATGAAGAAATTTAATATCGAGAGTTTACTTTCATATTTATTTAAAATCGATTTTGACATAAAAAGCATGAAACACTTACATATGTACAAAAGGGTGTTCCGTAGACCACGAAAAAATAAAAATTATTTTTTTAGAACAGGTCCTCAGTTCCCTACCTTCGATTGAAAATCTTGATCTCAGTACAATATGTTAAATTTTTCTTGCAATCTTTTCGAATTGGGTTTCCAAAAATTCGGTAATTTTTAGCTTATCGCGGAGAAAAAAAAATATTTCCCCTTCTATAATATTACTCTACAGCCACCTAAATTTCAATTTGTAGATTAAAAATATTCTACAAAAAAGTTAAAATAATTTTTTCGATACTCAGCTCAAAACAATAACTTTGACTCTCTGAGGCAAAGTTGTAGCTCCTGTCAAAAGAATAAAATTTGTAAACATATAAATCAAAAAACTTTATATTTTATATTTAAATTTTACATTGTGAAATTGCAATGATTTTATTAGCAACACCCTTACGTATACGTGTTATTGATTTATTTATACTACAAATATTAAGTATTCGCCTAATTTAGAGAAGCACTTAAGTCGAAAAAATATTTGTTTTAAGTTTTTTTTTCGATTTAGAAAATGAAATTTTTTAAAAGAGTCACAACTTTACCTAGAGTGTAAATCAAAATTCCGAACAGCTCGCAAGATGTGAGCCTGAGAAAACTACTTTTTTTTGAAAAAATGACGCAAAGGCCCCAAAATCTTTGAGACCTGTGAAACGGGTCTATTTTTAAAAACATTTTAAGATAATAAAAAATGTTCCAACATAATTTTAAATTTAATTTCGAGACATTATTACTAGATGTTTTTACGGAAAAAATAAAAATACAAATCAAAAGCATTTTTTCTTAGAAATGAAATTACTTTATCTTATTGAATCTTCTGTATTATAAGTAAATCCGCCCATTTACTACACGACTGGCTTCATTCAAAATTCGTATTTTTTGAATTGAAAAAAAAAATAAAATAAAATATACTCCGTTCAAAGGTCTATTTGGAAGAAGGAGAATTTCATTTTATTTTAGCAGAAAAAAATCCCATGATTTGCTTAAAAATTATTTAAGAAATACTAAAATATCATAAAACATTTAAAGACTTTCGGTGTGTTATTATACAAATTATTTCGAAAACCTGGCAACGGCTACTAACAGCTAGAGTATTATTATACATACATATTTAAAAACAACATATTCAATAACTTACAAACATTTTCGAGTGTAACTTTGATTACTTAACACTGACAGAGTTGTTGTTTTTGTGCGTGTGCGCCGAAAAACTTACTACAAAGTTTATCTTGTCAAACTTTTGTACTAAATGCAACCAAATAACTGTTATTCTTTCTTTCTTCTCGTTCTATGAGTTTTTATGTGTGCGTGTGTGTTTTTGTGTTAACTTTCTTCTTAATATAGAAAAAAAAATATAGAAAAATTTATACTTTATCAGATTTTAAATATCAATTTTGTAAACAACAACGAATATTTTGAATTCATAGGACTACAACGAAATAAAAATTCATTTTAATTGTAAGTATTAAAGAATCAAAACCAAATTATTTATAAGTATATGTGTATATACACATGTATATTTCAACGAATACTTAAATTACGTAGGAAAAGAAGAATGCCAACACATTTGGTAACATAGGAAGGAAAAAATCTAAATAAATGAAAAGTAATTAAAAATATTAAAAGTGGATCTCAAGTGCTAAAGTTAATAATATTTCTATATGGTTTTCTTGGTTTGTTTCCAAAATCAAGAGATTCAAATACAATATTCATGCAAGAGGCCATTCAATTAAAGTGCGAAGCAAAAACCTTTACACCAAGTGAAAAAATAAAAAAAAAAACTGATGAAGAAAATAATGTCATGTGTCAATCTGAAAACTATACATTAGATTTATGTACATAAATATGAAAATACACACATGTTTGTATGTGCGTGTGTGATCAATTATAATTGTTGGCCAATGTCCATTTACATCACTGTGGATTGTCGGGACAGGCGTAGGAAATATGAAACATTGATATGTATAAACTGCAAAAATCTACATAGTTTTTTTGCAAGTCGCATCAAAGGTGTGACAATTGAAGTTCATCCCACATACAGTTTGACATTTTCGATTTTAATGTTGTGGAAAATCTTTTTTTTTAAAACAGTCATTTAACCGTTGAACTTTTAATTATTTTTAGTTTACAGACTACTATTTTCTATTTTCAGTGTAATTGAATTCGAAAGACTTGAGTAAATTTTATAAACATAATATATATAGACAAAGTTACTCCTCATGGATTTTGAATGAAGAAAGCTACACAATAAAAAGTTGTAATTAATTGTTGTATTGAAATCTGGTAACCACGATCGGGGCAACAGTATTTCACAGCAGCTGAACTTTGTAATTGTCAAGTTTATCGTGTTTTAAAACAGCCTCAAAATTACGGAACAAAAGAATCAAGTGACCCGCTCCGAACAGAGCAACAACGATTACAGAGTTGTTGTTTTTGGAGCTGGTGGTGTGGGTAAAAGCTCATTAGTATTACGTTTTATAAAAGGTACCTTCCGAGAATCATATATACCAACTATAGAGGACACATATCGACAGGTGAAGAACTAAAATACATTTTGAAAATTTATAAAAGTTTCTCCTTTAGAAGATAAAAGTATATTTACATTACATTTTATATTTACAGGTAATAAGTTGCAATAAAAATATTTGCACTCTTCAAATAACGGATACTACCGGATCACATCAATTTCCTGCAATGCAACGGTTGTCGATAACAAAAGGTCATGCTTTTATATTAGTATATTCTGTATGCTCAAAGCAAAGTTTGGAGGAATTAAAACCGATCTGGAATCTTATAAAGGAACTAAAGGTACATATAATGCATACATTAGTCAATTTAATATTAAAATGTTTTCTGTATAAATTTTCAGGGTCAAGATATTGTGAATATTCCTGTTATGTTGGTAGGCAACAAATGCGATGAAAGTGATGAATTACGAACTGTATCTGAAATGGAGGGGAAAGCGCAGGCTGCAAGTTGGAATATATCCTTTATGGAGACATCTGCAAAAACGAATCACAACGTTACCGAACTATTTCAGGTAATTTATAAAATAATATTCAAAAAAGCAACATAAAAATAATGTTTTTGTTTTCAGGAATTGTTAAATTTGGAAAAAACACGCACTGTATCATTACAATTGGACAACAAAACCAAAAAGAAACAGAAAAAGGAGAAGAAAGCTAAAGAAAGCAATGGCGCAATATCAGAAAACGGCGAAGGTAGTACAAGTGGTGCCAAAGAAAAGTGTAAAATTATGTAAGTAGACAGACAGACAGACAGACCACAATATGAGATGATCATCGTCATCATTGTTACGAAATACTTGTGTTGCATATGGTACATAAATGTAGTGATGCACTAGTGAGTGAGTTTTAAATAATACAGTGCGTTTTGCCAATTATGGCGCTTTATTTCGCCAATAAATATACTCGTTTTTTTTAATATAAATATTGTTAAACAAATATTTTTAATATGATTTAACAAAAACCCATCTCCAAAAATACTCGTTAAAATGTATAAATTATTAAAATTTCTTTTTATACATACAATATACACATAGGAATTAAAATCAATAATAAGTCATTCTTAATTTGCACGATAATAAAAGCGCTCTTAAAACATTAAAAAGCTAATTAATAATACCTACGATCTAAACTAAATAATCAAATAATGCACCTAATTTAAATTTTAACTAAACGCTATTATATTTTTAATTTGTTTCATTTTAACTTTTCAAATTGCTTTCGAATCGCACAATTACTAAGACACCCAAAAATAAAAACTCTAAATTTATCACTTACTAAACAGACATATAACAATACACAAAACATCTGCAAAACTCGAAATATTTATAACAATTAGAAAATAAAATACATATCAATCAAATTCAGTTTGCACCTTGGCCAAACTATTATTACAAAATACATACATACTTCTAATACTACATATTACCTAATACTATTACTTTATATAATAAATAAATACATACATACTCGTATATATAAACATTATAAATGTTTATGTACATACTTCAGAGTATGAATATAGTTTAATTGAATGTCTGCTTATGACTAGCCTATGAGATTCCTAAAATTTTAAAGATATTGTAATAAAATATAAATACATACCGACTTATTTAAATGTAATTAGTCCCATTAAAACTAAGCACCAGATAGTTAATGCTTTAATATTTCTAGACATAATTATTTCAATTACAATAAAAGTTAGTTAAAACATCGAAAAAGTCGTTGCAAATATTTGTGTCGTTATTCGTTTTTCATATTAATTTTAAAACAAATTTAGTTTTTTTCACATTTCAATCTTGTTACAGTTGACGACTTTATTATTTCGATTGAAAATGATTTGACCTATTATATACTTTTTGTGGCCTTTAGGTAAAAGATTTGTGGGAAATTTTAAACTTGTACATTTATTATTTGAAAATATTTATATTGATGTATCTCAATACAACTACGTTGTGGAAAAGTACATAAACAATTTAATTAAATATATCACTTATTAAATATTTGGGAGTCTTGACCGCAAATCGTAATAGAAGTATTACCTAATTTGCAAACAATTATTATAGGGTCCATGAGTATTATATGTATGTATTTATATTTAACATGCCATTAAAATAATTAAGTTATGTTCCATAAGTATATAAAATTGATTCGATGTTTTAAAATTTTCAAATTTTAGTAATATTTTTTTCTTGTTGTGAGCTATAAAACCGACCCTAAGTTGAATTTTGGTCCATTCTAAAACGTATATACATATGAATTCCTTTAAAATTTATATTTACCGATTATGCTAATTATAGATGAAATCAGTATTCCAACTAAAAAATTCATAAATTTGCTTTGAAAGGTCGATTATTGTGAAAGAATACTTATAGAGCAGGTTTTTGAGTTAGCAATTAAATGCCAATTAATAAACATATTAGTTAATCTAAAAATAATTTTAAGCTAATGTTAATCCCTTTTGATGTTTACAGTACAAGATTAAACTTTGCAGTGTTACCGTATAAAACAACAGAAAACGTCACTGTTTGTTAGAAGAATACAACTCTAAATGTAATATGAAAATTAAAGAAAACTCATTGTACTCATCAAAAATTAGAACATTTTACTGTTTATTTTTTTAAAAGTTATTCATTTTGTGCATCAGCTGTTGACACCTCCATTGGGCGCTTAAACTAACAAACAAAATTAACTGAGTACTCAAAAACAATCGTTCACCTAAAGATTAGCCCTTTAATGTCATGTTAAGTGCAAAACATGCATATAATACCGATTAATTTTAATTTCTAATGAAATTATTCATGAAGATATTCATTCATAAGAAATTAAAAATTGAATAGATTTGTTTATGTAGTTTGCAACAGTTTTAAAATTTAATCATTCTTAAGTAATTTAGAACTTCATAGGAATTAATTTATCAAAAAGTTAATTCAACTATATAGAATCCTTAAAAAATATCTCTTTGAATTAAAGTTCTGGGAATGCATTTGAAGAATTGAAATATGTTTTAAATCAAATAAAATAAAACAAATAATTAGATAATTAATTCTAATTATTTGTGAGTAAGGAACCATTTTTAATGTCCTTTTTTTATAATAAAGTTATTTTCACCAGCTGTAAAAACACTATATTAATGTTTAAAATATTGTTTGTTAAAAATATTATAAAACTAATTTTGACCGCAATGTATAACGTGATTTAGCTGTAAATCTATTTATTTAACGTTAAACTAAATTTTTTTTCTTAAGGGACTCAGATTGACCTTATGTATGTATAATTTACAAAATTTTAATATTCCAACGTTCTTCTATCAAAAACGATAACACTATTAAACAAAATGTTTGAGACCACATTAAAATTATTATTTTATGGGGTATATGCTCAAATTGTTTAAGGAAATTTTTAAAACAAAGCAAGCAAATTATGAAAAAAAAAGATTTGATAAAAATATTAACTTTGAAAAAACCTTTTGCCAGTAACCATGACTACGTAAGAGTAATATTAGAATTAATATTACTTTAGTATAAAAGTTAAAACATATACATATACTTTTCGATTTAACTTAGTAGCAATGGATTCAGAATATAAATAGGGATTGTATCAACATAATATTTTACCAAAAAATATTTCATCAATATAAAGATTTTTCCAAAAACTTTTGAAATTGTGAGCGATACATTCTAATTAATCATCGTTTGTGTTACTGTGCCTTACATTGGATACACTTATTACAAATGTTTGTATTCCAAACAAGGTTTTTGTATAAAAATGCAATAAAAATATTATTCCAATTACTTAGTTCTTTTGTTGTCCTAACTACTATATGTGTTTATTCAAACCGCGCCTATTATGTATGTGTTTTAAGTCACACAAAAATAAAAAAACATGTATAATAGAATTACTTATATTAAAATGAAAACCATTGTTTGCTGAACAATTTACCAAAAGTAATATTTAAAGAAAACATATTTTTTAAGAATAATTAGGCAGAAATAAAATATTTATTAAAAAAAACATATACATACATACATATATACATACATACATATATACATACATATATACATACAAACATACATAAAGTAAGATTGTTAAATTTTAATTTTTTGCTTTTTATTGGAGTTATTTTTCTAGAAATTAGTTAGTATTAATTGTTAGAAACTTTATTTTGTAAGTATAAAAAAGCTTTAATTACTACAACATCATAAACACTTACTATGTTCTAATAAATATATTAAATTTTAAATAATTAGATTTATAATGTTATGCTATGTATACACGGTTGTTAGATCTTACAACGTTGGCATTAAAATGTGCAGCAAATGTCTAATAACACTGTCAACTTACAAATTTTGTTTTGCAATATTGTCAGTGATGTTTTTTCCAAATTACGTTGCAAAAGAAAAAATGTAAGTTGAGACGATTGTTAGATACTGACAACGTTGTAAGATCTGACAACTGTGTATCACGGCTTTTAGTATGTACTTAATTTGTTTAATATTATACAATTTCACAAACATTTCCTAAAGAATAAAAATGTGTCAAGCAAACTTATTAATTCAGTGGGCCATATTTTGCTTAAACCTAAACTAACTCAAATTTTCTTGTTTTTTAAATTTTTTAATAAAAATTCGTGCTTTTTTAATAATTCAGATTTCTCTATTTTTTATTTCATTTATTTGTAATACAAAGCCTATAATGGCCAAATTATTGAGATTCGATTGAGACAAATTTTTTGATATATTCCAATTCGGTTTATAGCAAGAGCCCATATTATAAAAAACTAAAATCATTAGACTCGAGCACAATAAAATCATCAACTCCAAACTACTTACACTACACAGTTAAAAAAACATTTGTATTTATTATTTAATGCTCAGTTTCGTTAATAATTATTTGTATTATTTCTGCACGTGTCTATTAAAAAAAAAACAATTCGATAGAGGACCAATATTTTAAATAAGATTTATATAAAGAACAACTTTATTTTTTATTGACGAACCACCCCATCTTTCCATTTTTATTAAATACATAATTATTTCGTTATAATTAAAAAACACAATTTTTTATACACAGTTATAAATACATACATACATATATGATGTACATACATATATGCAAATGAAAAATGCATAATTGTAAAAAAGATTTCATATAACATACAACGAATAATTAAATATTTAAAAAATTTTTAACTTAATATAAATTTGGCTTTTGCATTATAATATTTTTTTAAATCGTTATTATTAAATATTTAAGTAAACGTCTACATCGGTAGACAAAAAACCAAAACAATACATTAGACCACCCCTCGATGTTAATTCTTGCCATGATATTTAAAAATATTTATGAACATACATACATACATACATATAGTATAAATACATACACATGTACACGTATAATAATTATTACTGCTTTAAGAAAGCAATATATTTAAATATTTGAAAATTTAACCTGAATGTAATTTATATTTAAATATGGGGCGGCAAATAAAGCGGTGTTCTAATGTATCCGATGTGCACACAAGTGCATATACATACTTGCATACATATATAATTGTTTTAATTTTTTATTTAACTTGAGCTTTAGATTTAAATTTTCTCAAATTGCTTTGAAAGTTAATAGAAAAACATACATATTATTACAAAACAACAAAAAAAAAATTAAACAAAAAAAGGAAATGCTTCTTAAAGAACTTATTTAATAAATTAAAAATTTCTCCCAATGTAGTTTTAAACCGTTAATGAAATAAATATTACAATAAATAAAAGTGAAAATATAAGAAAATACATAATTTATGATCGGTAATATATAAATAGTTTGAACAATATACAAAATACATACATACTTCTATTTAAATATTACTAATTATTACATGTACAACTATAACATAAATACATACATACATACATACATACATAATAAACAATATTAATTTAATAAAAAAAATATTTGAAAATAAAACAATTTAAAAATAAAAAATAATTATTTTGTTTCATTAGTTTAATGAATTTTAACATTTTAATATTTAAGAAAGTTTAAAATGTATTTGTCTCCTCCAGGTGAGTTCGATGTTTACTCAGCATTAGAAAATTTTAACTTTGAGTGTAAGTGCTTGTCGTGCTTTTAAGAAATTGTTGCAAATTTTTTTAAAATTGTATTAAACAGATGACAAAGATGAAAAAAAATATAAATGAACTATTTAGAAAAAAATACATACATACATACATATATGTACGTATTATAAATTGTTTTAAAATACTTATTTGCAAATAATGAAAGTCATCGACCTAATACCAAATTTTAACTCTTTATATTTAGAAATTGGATAAGGCTTGTTCCAATTAAAATTAATTAAAAGTTATCCAATTACAATCACAAGTAATTTTAATTGACAAAAACTTCAAAATTTTTTGTAATTGGATATTAATTACTCAATTACACATTACAAATATTTGTAATTTTTCAAAAGTTCTATTACAAGTAATTGTAATTGGTAAAGCTTCAATTACAATTATACATAAAGTAATTGTAATTGAAGCTGTACCAATTACAATTACTTGTAATAGAACTTTTGAAAAATAGTTCGTTAATCCACAAGCCTGTCATAAACGTAGCGATGTGGGACTGTTTGGGTTTCCAATGAAATTTAGATTTAACGAATAATTTCATGACAAAGATATTCACTATTAAACATGTTGTAAATTTAAAATTTATTTTATTAGTTTTCATAAATACAAAACAAATGTAGATAATAATAAGCTCTTGTAATACTCGGATTTATAGCTAAATTTTAGAACTTATAAGAGATTCACACCCAAAATTGTTCTGACTACTACTATATATGACTATAAATCAAAGATGCACTAGAATATGACATACATATGTAAAATAAATAAAAAAAAATAAAAAAATAAATACAAATCGTAAGCATAATTTATTTTTTGTTTTTGCTTTTATAAACACACTTTAAGCGAATAATAATATCAACATAATTTGGAACGCTTATAATAATGACTTTAAACTAAAAAGTAGTAATAATAAGTATGTACTAGGAATCATTGGGCAAATCCTCTAACGTAACATTGGTGTTCTCATCCAACGGCTTTTCATTTGAATTATTATTATTTTGCTTTCTACTATCCTTACATTTATCAAAAGTTGGTGAATTATTTTTGGACGGTGGTGGTTCTATAGCTTCTTTCAGGTCTTCTACTCCGGACACAGCAGCCAATGATGCAGCATTTCGTTGAGGTGCAGCATTTATTGCGTTTAATAACAATTTCAAGTTATCACCAGATATGCGATCACCTTGTGAATTTGTTCTGCTTTTAATTGCTGCTTGGTCTATCTGATAAGGTTGATTCCGGTGCATTAAATGTGCCCATGCAGAGGGACTTAATATATATTTAAAAGTCAACTTTAAAATATATCCAATTATGCAAACTAGAAGAATTCCCGACAATATATTGTATGGAAACCCTAGCGCACCATTGAGTGATGTTAACGTGATGGTGCATTGCTCTAAAAGCACTTGTAAATATTTAAGAAAAATATCATTAAAATACATTATTAGGACATGATCAGGCCTGCAAAATCCTAAAGACAATTTCGCTGATTGTCTTAAATAAAAAAATAAATAAATAAATAAATATAAATAGTAATATTCAACTTTTATATTAAATTACTTTAATTTTTGCTGTTGTAAATCCTGAGGGTCATCACTAGAAAATATGCTTTTCAAAAATTTTACGACCCTGGAATCTTTAATGACTTTATCACTTCCCTTGTCGCGATTTAATATTTCCAACATATTATTAACTTCCAGTTCCTATAAAATAATATAATTTTTAAATGAAATAAGAAAATCAAAATAATAGTTATTTTACAATTACCCTATTGCATTCCAAGTAAGTATGTAGATATCCATATATAAAGATGCCACCAAAAATCAAAGACAACCAACCAATATTGAAGCGATTGTTTAAAATCCAGGCAATTAGTATGACAATAACAACAACTAAAAGAAATCGGACCTGACAACAAAATAAATACATTTCAATTTCTATATCCATATGTATCATCCGACTAAATTTAAGTTATTTCATTTAACTTGGAATATAGGTAGAAACTAATGAATGTTTTTGTTTAAAAAAGTAAATACCTCTGATGTTTTTGTTAGATGCAACATATTATAGAATGTTTCAAACACTATTTTTATGAATCCGGATGATGCTTCTGTTGTATGTAGTTGTTTGTGGCCATCGTTGTACATATTTGGAACACGCACCTTATTAAAAATATCCGCTAATATGTTATCTAAATCACGAGGGTCTTGCAGTTGTTCTAGCTTATCCAGTTGAGACGACTCAACAGTAAACACAACAAAACGTTCATATACTTGTAATGTTGAGTCATACTAAAATGTTAAATAATTATTTTTAAAAATATATTAGTTTTCATTTAGTATTTGGAAAAATGCTTTCCTTACATTGTAAGACATGCACACGATCATGTTTATTTGCATAAATATTATTAGATGATATTATAAAGTTATGGTATCTTTAAATTTAAAAAAAAATGAAATAAAAAATTAAATACTTCAGACAACAGAAACTGATGCTGAAAGTTAAGTTCACATATCTTAATTTCCTGTAGAATTGTATACTAGTATCGGTGTTTTGGGCGAAATATCAGGTGAAGCCTATGTTACAAATTTTAAAAGCTTGAAAAGAGTTAACTCATAATTGTTTATACTTAATGTATAATTATTTCTTTTATTTCTAATATTCTTCTATTTATATGGAGCATCATTCAAACGAATAGTATTTTTTTCGAATATTTTGACTTAGGTGTTAAATTGTTCCCAAGTTCCTAAATACGTAATTTCATACGATAAAATCCAGTCAGTTTTATAAAATGAATAAATGATCGAAAATTAATAACATTTTGAATGGTACACTGAGAATTCCTAAACATTGCAAAATTTGGTCATAGTTTATGGATTAAAATTGTCCAATTTGAATAAAACTTCGGATATATACTTTATTATTAATAAGAATATACATCAGTGACAAATTAATACGAATTCTATATTATCCAAAAATTCGATTATACTATAAGAAGTAATGATCCAATTCCTTACCGTTTTATTTATATTTATCTCGCCTATTGTCCATGAAGTCTCTTGAAAACAAAACTAAAATTGGAGTTTTGAAACGGTAGGTGAAATAAATTAACCCAAAAAACAAAAAAGTCTGGCAACGTCAATATGTGCGGTTGAGAAAAATTCGCGGTCGTGAAGCAAAAGCAAAAAAATCTTTGAAAATATTAAATAATTTGAATTATAAAATATGATCT
>NC_060952.1:1387294-1444794 GCF_022045245.1 Lucilia cuprina
TGTACCAATAATATTTTTGTATTATAAGTATATTTAATTGTAGACTAGCCAATTAGGCCCTATCGGCTTACGGCCATTGTTTTTGAATAAATAAATAAATAAATAAAAAACAATTCTAGAGAGGGGGACGGACTGTAGAACAAAAATTTTTACTTCATTCAAGCTCGGTATACTCTAAATTAGAGTCTCTAATATACATATATAGGATTTTTATGAATAAAAAAATCCATATAAGTATTATAAATATAAAAAATTGTGTAAACACCATTTTTTATTTCTTAAAAAATTGTGATAGTTTTCAAAGTTATTTTGTGATCTTTTATCAAGCTATTGTTTTTATTTGTAACGGAACAACAGCAATTACACTTAAAAGTAATAATGCTAATTCGATTTTCTATCAAGGAAATTGAAATTATATCATGCTCAAATTTTAATAGTTTTTTTTATCCTCTACGGAAGATAGTTGAATGACTAATTACTAATTGTACTTTCAATTAATTATTAAAATCTGATATATTCGAAAAACAATAACAAAATATATAGCAATCATTAATAGATCATCCAGAGGTACGAAATATGACTCAAAATTTATACAAAAATGTATGGAGGTTCATCAGAAATGGGGTTTATAAAAGACTATAAAGAGAAGAGTCATAAATGACTCTGTGATCAAAAATTTCAAAAAATGCTAGCTGGGATATTACATACATATATGTATGTTCAAGTGTTCAAGTTTTGGTTATGACGTCATGTAATCATGTTTATAAGCTTACCTTGAAATGTTTCCGATTAAACAACATTGTAATGAACTTTTTAAAATATATTATTGACGCTGCATCTTCTCCAATTGTTTGTTGTTGTTCCTTTAATGGTTCTTCCGAATTATCAGAAATGGCAATATCGTCTGAACATTTACAACATTTACCAATTGCTGTATGAAATGCATTTGTACCTAGATGATCTCTTGCCCAGGCATCTGCATCCATCCAACTATCTTCCTCAGCATCCGCATTTGCACGATTGATGAACCATAATTGTATCGCAACTAAATAAAATATTACAAACTTAATATCACGCTTCATATCGCAAAGCACAAAAATCAAAGGAAATCTAAAAACTTTTTGCCACTATTTCTAATGTGTCACAACAAAACCAAAACAGAATTTCTGTCAATAATAAATATAACCAAAATAAACATGAAAACAGAATGCGCGAAATGCATTCAGACCACTGACAGAGCCCGGCGCCGACTAACATTAACGGCGGCATCTTAAAATCGACTGTTAACCGGCTAAGTTCTTTAATACGTTCAATTTTTAAATTTTCGATGTTTTAAAAAAATGAGTCCGAGAGATAAAAAGTGAGATTTTGGAAGTAATATATTATTTATAAAAACACTTAAAAAAATTAATTTTTTTATTTGATCCAGATCACCAAACATTGACCAAGGACATACATTTTATAATGAATCGGTCAAGTGCTTGCCTTCTCGCTTCCTGTTTACATATGTACTGAAATATAAAACTAAAATACTCTGCCTTATAATTAAATTTGATAATTCAATGACAAGCTTATGGCAGATTTAAGTTTGTCAAATTGTAAGCAAATGTGTTCTCGTTTGAAAGGACTAAAAGAGTATAAGTATAGTTATATAAATATAACAAATTATTTTTAATTAAAAGCATTTATTTAATTTGCTTTTCGACCAGTTCCCAATTTGGCTGAAAAGTAAGATGAGATCGTAGTACAACATATATTTAGATTTTTTCAAATTTACAATTCACACAGTATCACCGTTAGTTAATCCGAAGTAAGCGATTTTATTAACAAAAAACAACATTACAAAATTAAAGGCAGAAATATACAATGAATGTAAACTTACTTAATAAACACCATAGGTATTTATTAAGTAAAAATTTAGTTTAAAATCATTTTATAATCATAAACCTCTACTTTATATACATATTAAGTTTTGTTCTATATTAACAAAGTGTTATTTTTATAGCTTTCTTACTAAGTATTTGTAAGAATGTTATTTGTTTTTTTTAAGATTTTACTTATCAATACAATAAACCATCAACAAATTTATTACGTCGTTCTACTAAAAAAAGATGTAAAAGTTTATAACATGTTAACATTTATTTTTTCTTGTGCTTTTTGCCATCTTTAGCCAGTTCTAATCCTAAAATACATTTTGGTGGTATCTTATATGTTTCGGTTAGGAGAGTGTACACAAAACGAACTTGATTGCCTTGTATTTGCAGCATTTCACGATTCTGATTTGGCAATGTTACAATTGTTGTGCTTGCAGCAGCGCCTTGCTTACAAAGCTTTATAAATTCTGTCAAAATTATTCCGTATGATTCGATATTACTGACCAACGTTACCTTTTTGTTGCCAGATCTGGTAGCTAATGACATTTGAATCATTGGCTTGTTACCCCTAACATCTTTCGCAGTGCACATCTGGTATGAATGATCCATTTGAGATATCACAGCATTAGTAATTCTACTTAGTGGAGCTGTTTTAGCATTGCAAATTTTCTCAAGGCAGTCATCTAAAATATAAGACTTTTCCTCGTCTTTGGGATCTTTCGATAAGGGTAAATTTAGCTTGTTCACATACTCTCTTATGACCTTCTTTATTTGTGATGCTGGTATTCCACCACCTCGTTTGTAATTAAGTTTAGTGAAGAAAGGGGCAGTAACATCAGTAACTATATATAGTTCAGTCAGCTCCGAGTGAAAGAGGGGATTTTCAGATCCATCCGCCGAATTTGGTTTTTTATAATCGGTTATAAAATTTACCAACTCCGGATGCTCCAAGTCAATGGAAGTAATTTTATCAACACCCTTAGTTTCCTCTCGCACCACTATAAATCCTTGATCGATCATTTCGTTCAAGAAATTTGATAGTTTCTTATATTTGGTCTTTTTTAAATCCAAGGTTTCCTGTGATTCAGGCACAACGTATAGGCGAAAGAAATTACTTGTCAATAGAGGTAACTGCAAGTTTTTTCCATGATTTTTAAGTGCTGAAAGAAAAGCGTTTTTTAAGACAATTTCTGGAGTGTTTTCAATGTTTTCTTCTTTGTTATTGCCCAATTCCTTATCGTTCACAATATTATCAAAACTTTCCTTTATCTCCAATTCTGCTTCCACATGAATATTAGGATTTTCTATATTTTCAGGAATGACATTTTCTTGTGGAGCACTTGAATCGCTTGGCTTTTTATTTGGCGGTTTAGATCCTAAAGCTGGAAAGTCATTATCTGTTAACTTTGTACTTTTAAATTGCGGAACCTGTTGAGCCAAAGAGGGCTCATGAGCCCACAATTTATCACCAAACAAATGAAGCATCTTTACAGCTACACCATGACCGCCACACATATACAAATCATCACTCGACCTGGGTAAATAGCCAACTCCTACAGCTGATTTATTAGAGGTCAAATTAACACCAACTACAAGAAAGAATTATACATAAATAAAATAAATGATTATAAATAATCGTCTTTATACTTAACCCAATTGTCCTTTTTTGTAGTGGCCATATATATTCATGCCTGTACCTTGCGGTATTACTCCCGGCAGCATTAAGTCAGCACCATTATTCAATTTTGGTAGCACTCCTGCATGAGTTGTGAAATACGGCAACAGATCTGTAACCTGTCAATATGAGGTCAAAATAGTTCCGCTTGATTTTAAATTTAACCAATTTTGTACCTGCCACAGACTATATATCGTGGGCACCAATTTATTTTCTTCATTTTCAAAAAACATTGGCATTTTATCCGCGCAGTATACATTTGTCTGAAAATCTCCATGTGTCACCAATTTGAGAACATTAACACTAGATTTAGGAGCAATTAAAGAATCTGGATTTGTGTTGGGGAATTCTCTTTGAATCCGTTGTTTAAGTTTCTTAACGTCCGAACTCTTAAGTGGAGCATTACTTTTAACTTTATATGGTTTTAAAAACATTTTCTCCAAAACTAGTAGAATTAAAATGTTCGATGTCTTTTTTTTACGTTTGCATTAACAAGTTGCCAACCGTAGGTAATTTCACATGTCATATTTTACAAGGTAGCTGCAATTGAAAGCAAACACACGATTGTCAAAATTTTTTATATGGAGATTGACATTTGTACGTCTCAAGCATGTATACAAACAAGTCTATGCATAAAAGAATTGAAAACAATGATCAGCCGTTTTAAATAGCCAACATTCTATGATTGCCCACTGTACATATCCATATGTATTTACAGCATAAATACACCAGTGTTACCAATAATTCCTTAAATGTAACCGTAACACCACCACAGACATTGATTTGTAGCGGATAAAGTATAAATACCTTATGTATAACAATTTATCAAAAGTTTATAGAACAAATTTTGTATGAAGCAAAATCGATATTTTTGTCCTTTTGAAAGTATACATATGGTTAATATACATATATAGATGTGTCAAATGCCATGAAGCAAAATCGATATTTTTGTCCTTTTGAAAGTATAGGTACATATGGTTAATATACATATATAGATGTGTCAAATGCCACGAGTAGATCAAATTATCATACAAATTAAAAAACGACTATTTCAATTATTTTAAAAAGGAACAGTTAATTATTATTTATATCTCGAAAGTTCGCTTCCAATCTTCAGATCACAATTTTCCTTTCTGAAAAAAACAATAATACCTTAATCTCCTTTTGCGTCGACGCATTATCTTGTCTCATCTTCTCCTCTATTAATAACATTAGGTACAGGGTTGCAGTTATGTCGTAGTATTTTCATTACTTGACACATGTATGTATTTATGTATATATATGTATAAACATCGATTCAAACCTGTGATTATTTTTGAAAATTTTCTTAACTAAATAATGTATTTTCCAAATTGTTTTCAAATTTTAAAGTTTAGCCTTTGAAATAAACATGATAATTTCCAAAAACGTTTAAAAAAATATAATGTGTGATATTTATAAAATTTTCAAAGTTTTGTTTGAATTGAACTTAGAAAAGTTTCAAAAAATAAATTATTTTAGAAAAATAAAAACAGAATATTTTTTCTACAGCAAGGGAGCGAAAAAATGTTAAATATAGGAGAAATAATCGGAGATATTAAAAGAAAAATATGCTAAAATAAATGAATGAATGTTTTATTTTCAGGTGATGTAAAAAAATATATGAATTTTGCAATAGTTAGCATTATAATTAGGGTTTGAAATATGTATGAAAATAATAATAAAGAATACTTGAAATACGTTTGAAATTTTTTTTAGTTTCAAGCTTACCTCTAGCCTTTTTTTTAAATTTGAAATACATTTGAAAAATACGTTTGATTTCTAACTGCCTTTTTGTTTGAGAAGGCCATAATTTTCCATTTGAAAACAAAATTTTTCAAATTTGTTCTCAAAGACTATGCATGAAATTTGAATAGGTTTTCAAATACATATTTACATCATTTCAAAGGTTTTTGCTTATTGGGTAATAAGATTCAGGAAGATATACATATGTAAATGTGTATGTATATAAAAGAGGTACAAAGAGGAGTAAGACTCAAGAAATAATACATTATTTAATTCAATATATTCAAAAATAGTAACACAGCTAAACTTGTTTATAACGAACTCTCATGAGCCAGTTAAATTTGTTCGTTGTAGGCGTAGTTCGTAGTAAGACGGATAAAGTTAATTAACAATTTTCTAATATTATTTGGGTTTGTACCACTTGAAAAAATTGAAGAGCTTTTACTTAAAATTTGCGCAGAAAAATCAGAGGTTCTTCTCAAACTAACTTGCAAACGTAGAATTTTTGGTTCTAATTACATATAATTAGATAAGGATTACTAGTAGACCTAAAAAATATAACTAACTTAAATCAAAAAGACATTAAAATTATATTATATGATAAAGTGAATTTAGGGTTCTAATTGTAATATAATTCAGAAAGGAACATTTTAAAAACTTTTTGATATTTTCATAGGTATGATCAGATATCTTCAGACTAAATACATATCTTATTATTCGACGTAATAATAAGATATGTAATTTTATACAAGTACACAATGAACAAGTTTCATTCAAAACATTTATTAATTCTTGTAATTTCAATATAACCGACTAATACAGTAGCAACATTTCATGGCAAAATAATAAATATGTAACACCTAATTATGTGTATGAATGTAGATTTCATGAAAAGTAAATTTACTATTATGTGCTGATTACAATTTTTCTATGTAAGATTATCCAATTTAATTAAATGCCCCGTAATTTACTTGGCTTTGCCTTGTGCAGCAACAGCTTCAATTGCCTTTTTAACGGTTTCTTCGTCTCCCAAGAATTTCATTGAAACGACTGGTTTGAAATTCTCATCCAATTCATAAACAAAGGGAATACCTGTTGGCAAGTTCAATCCCATGATAGCATCTTCAGACAAATCTATAAAAAACAATTTAAATATTTAAATATCCACAAAGTTAATCGACTTAAAATGACTTACTGTCCAAGTGCTTAACGATACCACGCAAGCTGTTACCGTGAGCAGCAATCAAAATGCGTTTGCCTTCTTTCATTTGGGGAATAATGACATCATTCCAATAGGGAAGAGTACGTTCAATGGTAAGTTTCAAAGATTCAAACATAGGGAATTCTTCCTTTTTAGGTTCAGTGGCATAACGGGGATCCTTTACGATATTGTCGTAATATGGATGACCTGGTTCCATTGGTGGTGGGGGAGTGTCGAAGCTACGGCGCCAGATTTTGACTTGATCTTCGCCGTACTTGGCGGCAGTTTCGGCTTTATTTAAGCCTGTCAAACCACCATAGTGACGTTCATTTAGGCGCCAGGTTTTGCATACAGGAATGTCTGTTTGCCCAATTTTAGTAAGGATGGCATTTAATGTGCACTGAGCACGAGTTAAAACTGAAGTATGAGCGACGTCAAATTTCAAACCAGCAGCTTTAACAGCTTCGCCAGCGGCTTCAGCTTCTTTCTTTCCTACATTTGCAAATAAAATGATGTATTTCATAATCAAAAGATATTCTTATTCTACTTACCATTTTCACTTAGTTCGGCATCAAACCAGCCACAGAACTGATTTTTTAAATTCCACTCAGATTCACCATGGCGTACCATGACAATCTTGTATTTACCAGCAGCCATTATTTTGGAGCAATTTTTTGAATAATTGCGAGAAATTTGAATACAAGGACCAGTAGCTAAAAAATCAGCACTACCTCTCGCGACAATCCCCACCGACAATTGAGCTAAAGTAATGCCTGTTTTGACCTTAATCATATTCACAAGGTCATTTAAAACTTTTTTAATCAATTGCAATATTTTTTATTTCAATTTGGCAGCACCGTCAATAAGTACTCCTATTCAATTGGTGTTTAATGTAGACAGTTTGCTAGAAATTAATACAAAAAGAAATGTCAAAAATTCCCTTTTTACCCTCACGAATATTTCAATTCAAATGAATGCAATAAACAAAATGTTTTTACGTGTTTTATTTTTTATATAAAATTTTCATGTAACTTAAAAGTACCTTAATATTTCTCTTAATCAAAAATTAAATTTCATAAGAATAATTCCAAATGTATTTAAAAAAAAATAATTATATGTAAACCAAGCCAGATGTCAGACAGCTGACAATAAATTTCGGGTTTTTACCAATAATTTATACTGTATGTACAGTAGTATGTAGTAGTAGTAAACAAAGAAATTCATATCCTTTGTTAAAAGTTTAAGAACGATATAAAACATAAGATAATATGGACAATTCAACAGTCAAGATCTCAAGTAATTGGTCCCAGATTGGAGGATGCCCATTTTCTCAGGCCGCCAAAATACAGGCTGCAGATCCGGACATTTTTGCAGGGTAAATATGGAGATATTTAGATTTTTAATGTATGTACATATTTACATATACCTTATCATAAACATTTAGACCATCATTGGATGTTTTAGTAGATGAAGAAAAGTCTATACTTTTAAACAAAGGTGATTCTTCAGAAAACTGTGAACTAGATGTAGAAATATTTCCACATTATAAGATTCAGGCTGCTTCTTTTGTATGTAATGTTCCCAGGGTTGAAGTTTTCCTAAATCCCGTAAAAGAATATTTGGAAACAATTTATGGAGTTGTTGTGGATGATTCAGATGATCAATTTAAAAGTTATCGGTATGATGTCCAAGTTGAAAAATCGGGGGTGACCTATTTAACACTGAAGGTAATATTAATTTAAGTAATTTTAAAATATTAATGTTGGTTATATGTATTACACCGACTCACTCCATACGGAAATCAAACCCGTTTTTTTGTTACACCTCTCAAAATGTACATACTTTGCATTGTTTTATGATGTTTTCTAAAAGAGAGGATCTTTGTTGAGCATTAAATTTTTTTAAAATTATTTTGTGAGTCGGTCTAATTTACATATATACACAGCCAAAAATGTCTTATTTTTTTCTTTCTATTATAGTTTTTAACAGATTTCTGTGATGTTTGTATATTTGGCATTATGTTACATACCGCCCCCAATCCAAATGGCATAACAACCTTATTACCGAATACTGCTTGCATAAACATTGCGAACGTTCAAAATATGTTACAAAATTCAACAAAGCAACCTGGTCCGACTTCAGAAAGGTGTAAACAGCTATTAGAACTTATGACAAAAGCAAATCAGTCGAATACGTTGACATTGGATCAGTTAATGAAACAAAAAATGAACATTGACCAAATTAAGACTGATAAAAATTCAGAAAATGATGATATTTTAAATCAATTAAAATTGCACATTGATGATCGTCTTCAACAAATGGAACAACGCATAAACAGATATTTGGAGCATATGGAAGAACGACAGATGCAGAAGTTGGATGTCATACTAAATACTTTACAGCATACTAACAAATAAACTAATTGATTTTTAATAAAACTAATCCTATTGACGTTTCGTTTATTTTGGAAGTAGTAGAAACTGTCTACACACATATCTATAAATATTAGTATGTATGTATATATATATTAGCAAAAGTCATAAAAAAGCAATAACAAACTCAAAATTTTAGCACATAGTGATTTTATTTCAAGTCCTTAAACAATATTTAGCTACAAATCGATTCTTTTCTATTGAAGTAAATAAACAACATGAAAATATACCTAGAGATTATTGTGTATTTCGATTTTCTTTCAAAACGAATTACAAAATAACCATCCTTAGCAGCATGTGTGTATGCTGTTACGTTGTTTTTTAATATAATAACATGATTTAAAAAACATTACTTATACCATGTATAATAGTATAATAAAATAGATCAGGTAAATAACTTCTTACAAAACCAAGAAATACAAGGAAATGTATGATTTATTAAATTTCATTTTCAAATTTATCAAATTTCTGTGCTTTAACGTTTTATATTATTAGTATATATTTTTACAAGAATTCAGTTAAATGAAATAATTTTAAAGATTTCATTATAATATATTAAACGTTCAACTAAGTATAAATTGTTTACAAAAAATAAAGGCATAAAATAACTTTACCATAAAAAATTCAGTAATGGTGTAAAAATTAACAAGTTATTTGCAACAATTAAATAAATTGAACAACGCAAAAAATAAAGTAGCTTTACTCATCGTGAACTTAAGGCTAAAAAAATAAGTGAACAGTTTTAATAGTATCGATGACTTCGCTAGAATTATATTAAAATAGAATTATGTTGATAATTATTCGGAATCCGAATCAGAGCTACAATTATTCAGAGATGATTCTTTATTTGATAGCTTTGGATTTGGTGGATCATAATAATGCAGCTGCTTACGCCATATTTTAATAAGACCATCAAATGCACGTCTGCTGTATTTTCCATATTTATTTGGTGTGCGGGGATGGTCACGAGTTCTTTCTGAACGTGGCACAGTCTCAATATAGCGTTCATAAGCCACAGTATTTTTACCGTAATCAATTTGCTTCTGACGTCTGGAAAGAATTGATGGATCGGATTCAGCATATGAAGATGATGAAGAAGATGATGAAGTGAAACTGTTTTGTCTAGGGCGCTTTTCGTTTTTACGACTATTAAAATAGCGTCCACTATTATCACCTTCGTTACTGCTACTACCGCAACTGCTGTTTGGGCTATTCGAACGGCTTTCAATACTAGGAGTTTGTGAATGACGCCTTTTAAATGGTGTCTTTAATTTCTCTTCTTTTACAAGCTTCTCAAACTTTTGCTCATTTACACCATCCAAAAACTCCAAAGAAATGTCGCGGCGTGAATCATTCGCATCAGATAGACTGCTATTAATTGCACCTTTTGACTGTAATATTTTAATTTTATAATTACTTTAAGGATAAACTACGACTTAATCGTTAATACTTACATCTGCATCAACTTCTTCTGCCCAGGTGCGGCTGCCTGCGCCAACATTGTTACTTTCCACAGACATTGTTATTTGTTCACAAACCAACATTCTAACTTTATATTTACCAATAGTATTTCATATAGTAATTACTATAGCACAATTACTTTTATTTTAAATCGACGTATTGACAGAAATTCGTTCTTATTTCTTCCCAATTACAGCAAACACCTTTCCAGCGCGACCTTTCTTTCCTATCTAATTTTATATTGTAATAATACAATGTATCATTGCATTTCGTTGTTCTTCCAAATTCGCGCGTTTTTCACAATTCCATTTTGTTCTTACATTCGCATTTTATTTTCTTTTTGAATAGACAGTAAAGAAAACAGACGATACGAAAATGTTCATTTATTGGTTGTGGTGAATTTAAACATTTATTTTGTAGCTTGAGTGGTGAAAATAATTTTATTTTAACAGATTATTAAAGCAACAGTGTAAATTTTAAATAAAATAAGAATGTTTGTCTGTGCCAAACCTTAAATGATCCTAAAATCGATATTATTTCTTCTAAATTGAAAATAGTTTTTTTTTTTTATTTTCTACATAGTTGTTAAAATTCTTAAAAGCCAATAAACCACTTACACATTTTTTAATGTAAGCTATGAAAAATATAAATAATATTGTATTGTATTTAATTCATATGGGAGGGGTGAATCCTCCATTGGATGACCGCCAAAATGTTTACATGAATGTCGAAGTTCTGCATGTAAAATTTTAACATTCTAGCTTCTACAGTATCAATTTTTTCTATATAATTCATATGGGGGTTCCAAGCCACACCCTGATGAATGTGCGCTTTATTTCCCCAAAATGTTTAGATGAATATGAAAATCCTTTGTGCAAAGTTTTAGGAATCTAGTTCTATTAGTTTCTTAAATAAAATATTTTGTTGTATTTAATTCGTATGGGATATGCCGCTCCCCTCATTAGTAGTCCGCCAATAGAAACCACTCTTGGTGAATAATCCTGAAAAATTTGAAGTTTTTAACTCTTATAATTTCCAAGATAAATTTGTGTATATTTAATTAATATGGGAGGTGCCACGCCACCTGCTGCAAGTCCACTCAATTTTTATCCTAACTAATCATATTGAGACTTATGTGGTTCCGACCAAATTTGAGGGCTCTAACTGTTACATTTTCTGAGATATACTGTATTTAATATTTTCTTAATATGGAAGGGGCCACGACCACTGCAGTTATTCCACCCATTTTGTTCAAAAATATTCTTATAGATGTCAAAGTTGAACGTGCAAAATTTGAGGAATCTAATTTTACCAGTTTCCAAGGCGTGGCACCTACTTGAAATTTTAAAATAAAAATTCCTTCCAGATATACAGGAAGGTACAGTTAAACACTTGCTATTTATACCCTACACCACTATCGTGGGGAGGGTATTATACGTTTGTGCTGATGTTTGTAACACACGAAAATATTGGTCCAATGCCCACCTTAAAGTATACCAATTCATTTTTGAGTCGATTGAGACATGTTCGCCCGTCCGTCTGGCTGTCCATGTAAACCTTTGACACAGAGACGAAGCCTATTGAAAATGGTTGAAATCGATCCATTATTTCACCTAGCCCCCATACAACTGTACCACCCCATTTGGCCTTTTTATGCCATAATTACGTCAAATATACTATTATCTCAATTGGCTTAAATTTATGATATATATACATAGATTTTTCGTTAATCGTTGTGAAAAAAACTCATTTGTTTGACGAATTTTATTATAAACTATTTGATTGATTACATCACATCGATACAATAAATTCACTATAATTTGAATGGGAAAAAATAATTATTGAGTTTTGTTTATTGTGAATACGAGTTTTAATTTTCTGTGAATACGACAAATTTGTTATTTATTAAACATTAATATTTCTGATACCTATTAAAGGTTTTTCTAATTTAAAAAAAAGTAGTAATGAATTGATTAATTTCGATTTTTTATATTTAATCTTCAATGTATTCAAATGGCTCTGGTGGTTCAGGCTCTTTGACATCATCATTTTTGGGGCCATAGGCAGCTACAGGTTCAACCAATTTTTGTTCTTTAGTTTTACCAGTGTGTTGCATAACAATTATACCACCAATTGTAACATCCTTAAGAGGCACATATGACTGATTTTCAGCAACACTCAAAACCTTGAGTTGTTGACGCATGACGCGAGCTGGATTTTCTAGAATTTCAAATTTAGGTTCCTTTTCCTGTTTTTCTTTCTCGTCTTTCTTATCTTTTTCTTTTTCGGACGAAGACTCAGGTTTGTCCTTATCCTTTTCGTCGTCTTTCTTCTTTTTTTGTTTGTCATCGGTCTTGTCCATTTTCTCGTCAGATTTGGTCTTTTCATCATCTTTTTTGGAGCTTGAAGTAGCAGAATCCTTATTTTCTTCATCAACATCCATCTTTTCTTCTTCTTTCTTATCAGCAGTTTCGCGACGTTTTTGTCGTGCAGCAATGGAAAGAACAGCAGTAGCAACTTTTTCGCGCTCTTCCGACTTTTTCTCTTCAAGTGGTGCCGGATATGCATACATTGATGGTCTGGCGGACGATTTGAATTTCATTTGTGGCATTTTCAAATCGGAATTGAGGCCAATCACACAGGTTGGTATAAATGCCAAAGATAAAGCATGAGCTAGTGGGAACCAATACCAGTATTGGGTGAATACGAGCGAACCAACAACTGCTTGTAAATTTGTGTGTCCAGTACGCGACTGCAATGAAAGAGTGCAATTTCTACCACCCGCATCAATTATTCCTTGGGCCAAAATTGCACCAAACTTAGCCATTACATCTTCATGCTTATTACAAATAACCTCGTCGTATAGGGAACGGAAGAACGAAGTCTTAGAGCAAGTCTGATCGGTATGTTGAATTAAAATCATGGCCGAAGCAATTAACGCTCCTTGGCGTACAAAATTAACTGGATCTAATCTTGCCATGGGCTCCAATAAAGCGATAGCATCCCTTAAACCGGTACCGGCGCATGCAATTCCCAACGCCATAGCTGCACCGTAACGAACATGAGGGTTATACGATTCAGCTAATAAACTAACAACAGAAGGACATTGTTCAGGAGTGCGGAAAAGTATGAAACCTATAGCTGTTACAGCTGCACGACGCACATCATCGTTCACATCGGAGACAGCGACATGCAACAGTTTTCGAATGGCTTTATTACTACCAGTTCCATTATAAGCCATCGCAATCGTATACATTCCTGAACGTCTGAGAACTGGATCTTTATCAGTTGAAAGACTGGTAATTAGTGGATCAGCCTCCTCTAAACGTGCAAACATTGTAAGTGAAATGCCAACAGCAAGACCTCGTAAAATTTTCTCATGTTGAGTTTCTTGAGCATATGAAACCATGTCCTCTATAGCTTGTGCATTCTTAGAGCCCAACATAACCATACCCATTGCGATACCAGCAGCTTCGCCCGTAACAGCATCGTCTTGATACAAATTAAATTTCAGTTGTTCATAAAGATCCTGTCGATGGGTACCCATGGCAGCTAAGCCCAGACCCAAACAACCACCGTGACGAACATTCTCATTTTGAGCATCTTTCAACTGTTGCAATAAATAATCAATTATATTGGCTCCATGATTAGCGTGAATTAAACCTAGAGCATATAGACCACCGCCTTCAGAATAACCAGAGCTGGGTCCAGCTTCCTTAGGTAGATAGCTTTGCATCAAGGCCAATGAGTCTTTTTCATGTCCACGATGTATTACACCTAGCGATGCAGTCGCCGTTAGTTTTGCCCAGTTAGTTGCGCGTGCTAACCAATCGAGATTATCACGTAAAAATTGATCAGAAGTCGTGCCACTGTGCATAAATCCATTGGCAATAACAGTAGCAGTGTGACAAATAGATACTCGTACAGCCTCCTTAGTGGCTCGTAAAATTTGCAAATCAGCATGATTACTACGTATAAGAAATTGCAACTGCAAATCAATTGTGACCTCACCAGAAAGAATAGAAATAAGTTTTTCAATATTTTTCTGATGGGCTTTCTCAGAGTCATTTAAAGAATCGACTGTTCGTTCAACTTTGACATCAGCTAAAATGTAAAAATTAAAATATATAAATTTTATTCAAGTTCATATACCTATATTTTACCTTCAGGCTCTTCCGTTTTTTCAGTTTCATCCTTGGCTTTTTCTTCGTCGGTTTTTGAGGAGCTGGTAGTACCTTGAGGTTTGAAAGTACTTGGAAGTGCAGTAGGAATGGGAGCGGTTTCCTTAAGTGCCTGCAACACATTGCCCAAAAATTCTTGTGTTGCGGATTCATATAAATCAAATGCAATTTGATAAGCCATCAAGTTATTGGACTCCTTAGATGATCTTGTAAGCTTATCTAATACTTCGGCTACGGCCAACGGATCTTCCAAGAAAATTAAGCACTGACACATATTTACATAATCTGGAACACCTAAATCACGGTAAAGTCCGACCAAACAGCGTAATACTTCATTGCGAAAACCACGATTTTGTATCAAGGACATTGTCACGTTGTAAGCGTATGCCAGCATACCGCTAACATCATCAGACTTCATAATTGAAACCTCAAATATATCCATACGTCTAGTTTCCAATGCAATACCTAAAGCTTGACGATATTGTCCATCATCTAAGCAGCGCTGAATCATTCGGTTTACAATTGCTTCCAAGCGTGCATCAACAGGCTTAGCTTCTTTTGGTGACTCAATGAAAGCAACTCTTTGAGCAATGTAAAAATCAATGCATTTAGCGATGATTGTTTCAGTGTACTCATTTCGAGCATTAACATCAAATAAATCGCCTGCACCTAAGGCATAGGTGAGTGCATCTTCGAATGAACCTAAATGATAGAAAACTTTCGAAGCTACCATTCCAGCTAATTTATTTTCTGGGAAAGTTCTATCTTCATGCAGCATTTCGATTTTCTCAATCGACTCTGAAATTTCTGGCCAAAATTCATCGACTATATGATCCAGCTTCTTCAAAGCAAACACCTTCAAATCAGGCATAGGCTCATCGAGTAACGATATTATACCGGCAGCAGAAGTAAGGCTCATTTTGCGGATTTGTCTGTAACAAAAAGAAACCAGTCAACAAACCAAAAATTGCAATGTTTTTTAACTAACCTCAATATTTATTTAACTAAAACTTCAATTCTTTTTATGTTTTTGCTTACACAACTTTCAACTTGATTTTAACAAAAAAACAGTGAACAGTAGTAATATTTTATTAATATTTATTTAATTTTTTTCCAACAGTAATGACGATGCCAAAATTTTTTTCTTTTAAAGAAAATGCAAAATCACTTTTGTTATGTTGAAGTTTGGTATGAGAATTGTCAAAAGAAAACAGGGTTGTATTAAATGTTAGTAGAGTAAACTTAAAAATCCGATAAATAGGGCCTGTCACAGAATTTAATTGTCATCGAAAGAGAAATTTTTACATAATTAATTAATTTTTGATGCAAAAGTGAATATAAAAAATAATTCACATTTTAAAATACTACAATTTAAAAGAAAAGAAAATTAACAATCCTCCATATGGTGTTGCCACCTTTTAAATTTAGAAATTGGAACCGCTGTCGACAAATAACACAAAAAGAGCGAGCGACGAATTAAAATAAAGCGACTCTCGACAGACCACAACTAATGACGTTTATAAAAAAATCAAAGCAAAATGATATTTTGTTAAAAATTATTTTTTATAATATAAAAAGAAATGATGAAAAAATAATTCTGAATAAAATACGGAACAGATATATTATTTTTCTCGTTTCATTTATATTTATTTCATTCAATATCTTCAATTAATAATAACACATGCCGAAAAATGCGCATTATAACAACACTGCACGATTTTTAGCAAAATATTCTGAACATATGGCAACGTTAAAATATAAAAATAAAAGAATAAAGAGAGGATCGCCAGAAATCGTAAAGAAAGTAACATGGTATACTTAACAAGGTACCAGCACTTGAGAGCAAGGCGCTTTAGCGCCTTTGACAGCTTAATCTAAAGTTTAGATTTAGCATTTTTACCTAACGAACTTGCATTCTTTTCTCTTAAATTTTGATCAAAATCTGTGTGTGTTGTTTAAGCTTCTTCTGCTTCAATGTTTTGGCTTTAGAACATTTTTCGAAATGATAACTTTAATAACAATAAAACAGATTAAATTTATAAAAATGCTGTAAAATTTTATGAATCGTTTGCTAATCTTTCCATATTGTAATAATTTAATACATTTTTTTTAAATTTGATTCCGAATCAAAATTTCAAATGATGAGTATTTTTTGTTTAAAAAAAAGATTTTATTTTGGTGAACACTATGCAAATTTTTTAGTGACTACTTATATACAAAATTTTTAACGCTTTTTTAGTAGATGAATAGCGATTTTTGGTATAAAAGAGTTGACAACGCTGCTAAGAGGAATTTCTTCTCATTATGAAATTGTTCATCAGGGATGGCAAAATTGATAGGATGGTACTTTTTAATTACACTATTTGATTACAATGTACCATGATACTCCCGTGTCTTATTTGATACTGCCGGTTAAAATAGAATGGTATTTGATACTGCCGGTTAAAATAGAATGGTACTTTTTTGTTTATACTGATGTTAAAATGTAACGCATATTTAAGCGATTTATTCACAATAAACAATGGATATATATACTTGTAGCTTAATTATTAGCTTTAAGTAAAATTTTTAAATTCATCCTTGTATTAAGCCAAATGTTGCCTGCATTTTTACAATATCGGTGTAATATTTGTATGGGACCTGTAAGACACCATGCACCCATCTACTGGGAAAGAAATTATATATTATAAATATTTTCATTAAATTTTATCATCTGTTGCGGATTGTTGAAATAATTAAGAAATGACAAACTTTTAGCAAAATCATTATTTTAGTACTTTGAGATTAAAAAAGTACTCTGTGAAATTTTACTTGATACTAAAAAAATTCTTTTTCCATCCCTGTTGTTCATTCTTTAATTTATTGTTGTGTGAGGTCTGGTCATAAACTTTATTAGTAGCAGTAGTCGTTAATTGGTCCATATTGAATATGAATGTAAAATAAAATAGTACACAAAACAAAGAATAATCAACATTTGAGACTACTTCCTATTAAAACAAGAATATTTGTACCGTTGAAAATATTTTTTAGTGTTAGAAATTGTTATTTTTCGCCAATTTGATGTGTGTTTCTTTGAAGAATTTTTAATAAATATTAATTCAAAATTTGTTCATATTGCAAATCTGAATATTTGTTAGTGTTTTTGTGTAACTGTAAAATTCTGTTAACAAAGTATGAATCGGACTCGCAAAAAAATTATTCGCCCAAAAAATCCATATTCAAGTGCAAATTTTTTTTCACGCTGGAGTTTCTGGTAAGTTTATGAAAAAAAGAGAAAACAAATGTTAACAGTGTTTTTTATTTTGTATGTGGAATACGACAGTGTTACCGATGCTACATTTGTTGTAATATAATAACACTCATAAAATAACATCCTTTAAAGCCGGCCTTTTATAACCAGTGTTTGTGTTATAGGAAAAAATATGTAGGTACATACCAAAAAAATTTAGAAACTGTAAAGGAAAAGTAATTTTTTTAGAATAATTATTTTAGTATCCTTTGTGAGAAAGTAAATTACTTTTAACTCTAGAAATTATAATTGAACAATTATAATGGAATTCATCAATAATATTGGTGGTATATATCGGGTTATCTTTTTTTATATAAAATTATTTACATAATTTTTTATAGGTATCAATTTTCAAAAGTGTTTAGATGAAAAAAATTCTACCATCTTTTATATACAGTATTGTTGTAATAAAGGGAAATGTATGAACATATGTATGTATGGTATGTAGGGTATAAAGGCTTTTGTAGTTATCTATTTGTATGTAGGTATATACCATATTTGTATGTAGGTATATACATATCATTTTTAAATATATTTTTTTAATAATTTTATGTACACAGACAATAATATTTTAATAAGTTTTTATCTTATTCAGTGAATTAGTTTTATCTAACGTTATTTGTATGTAATTAAAAATATGATTGACAGAGCGATTACAATAATTATCTACAATATTATATTATGATGCTTAATACTGAATATCATAATAAAGACTTTTTTTAACCTATAATGGTATAATGGTATTTTGAAGAATATTTAGTTTATCGAATTTAAGGCTTAACGAACGAAAAAACTTTTTTGCATTGAGTATTGTATATCGAATTAATGAATAAATTTTGTACTTGATATATTTACTAAACAAACCAAAATAACGAGAAAAGTTACAAGAAACTTTTTTAAGTTATTCATTTATTTTGTAATATTAAGCATTTACGCCCAAAATATCAATGTAACATAGTAATAATGAAAACCTGAGATCAACAAGTAGTAATATAAATAATATATATTAATCATCATTTGCTTTCCAGCCGTAAATAATATATTATACATCATTATATAATACACTATGTGGCATCACGACACAGTTGCCAACTACCTCACTTTTATATTTTTTTTATAAAAATTTTCAATAGAAATAAAAGATTTTTTTAGACTTGATTAATATGGTGGACATGAGTGAACATTTTTCTGGCTTCACTATTTGTATTTGTAAATATACAAATTAATGAATGGACTTTGAATAATTGATACAACCAATGAATGATGAATTTTTTTTATTTCACCTAAAAGTATACAATACTTTTACATAAACTACCACAAGTAAGAACGCATCTAATACCGAAGAATATATTCTATTCTATATTAGGTGTGTTCGCGTTCTTTTCAGTAATATCCAATATCCAATAACTTTATGATAATAACCCCGATTGATCGTTCGTTAGTACACGCTATCAATTTGATGTTGCCCTGATACCAGCATACATCATCGTTTTGAGGAGATAAACCTGGATTATCCGTTAGGATTTTCCAATAGACCCCCAACATCTTCAGTTGGATTATCGCCAATTTGTCTTGGGAGATGGCACCGTCACTATTGCTCTTGTCAGCAATGGCTCTAACTAGCGGGTTCTTAGCTAGCTTGAGTCTAGCGTAAGCTTCAGTTTTCTCTGTATTTTTATCATTAATTTTTTATACCCGCCATCAAAAAAGATAAGTGTAATTTTGTCATTCCGTTTGTAACACACCGAAATATTGATCATAGACCCACAAAAGTATATATACAGTGTTTGACAAAAATATGTAAATGATGGTGAAATATGTAGACTTTCGGCCTAATTTAAAAAAGTGTTATTTATGTCTTTTAAATCTGTATTTATAGAAGATATTTTTTAACTAAAATAAATTGCAACCGATTTGTCATTACATTGCGATATCGGTAGTCAAAATTAAATAATTACGGAATTGCGGTACAACATTTAACAAATTTAGTCTTACTTTTTTCCGATCGCTTTTCTATTCTTTGGAGTAGTATATTTACTATTATATAGCCTAGACAACATTCTATAGACTAGTATTTTGTCTAGTGTATTTTGATCAGTCTAAGAACCAGTCTATTGAATAAATGAAAATATATACATAAATATTATTTCAATTCAATTTCATTACAATTATTTAGCCTCAGCGCCTAGAAAACATTGTTGAGGCGAGTTGGCAAATTATATTTTAATACTAATATTTATATACATATGTAAATATCTAAGGTAAAATAAAAAATAAAAAATAAAAAACAAAAAAAAAAAATGTTTGTATAAAAAGTAATAACAATGTAAACAATCTGATATCATTGGGATATATATTCATTTAAATGACAAAAAATACATTCTTTAAATAATTTCTTAAATATAGAAATTCTCGTTTCATTTTTTAAATTTTGTGGCAAATTATTATATTCACGACAGCCCATGAAATCTACTATATGTTATGTTGCTTCTAATCTACACCAAGCTGTTCTTATGTTTCCATTATTTCGCGTAACTATTGCATCATTACGTAGAAACTGTATGGACTGGACATATGTAAGAAGTTGCATTTTATAAAGACAGTGTATAGGCAAAATTTTTTTGTTTTATATATACACTTACAACGAAATTGTTGATATAATTAGTGTTTTTATAACCATATGAAATCGCCGAATAAATCAAGTGAACTAGTATTGTAGCATTATTAATAAAAAGTTTTGTTTCATTTTCGAATTTGTTCTTAAATTTATATAAAATTCCTATAGATATTGAATTATCTAATGACTAACCTATAGTTTTTAAGTACATTTAACTAGACGTTTAAAGTATTTCTGGATTAGTTTTTGGACTAGTATAACAACTCTGTATGTACACTAGTTTATGGTTTTGTTATGGACTAGTCTTGACAATGGACTAATGTCCTTCACATATTGACTAGTTTACTACGTGAAAAAGTCGTCTTGAAATGATTTTGCTTTATACCGATATAGATAAAATTTGCTAAAATATAGATTAATTACAATCTGAAAAAAAGCTTTTTTGTACAATTTGAAAATTCAATTTGCCATCCCTGTCATACAATATTGTTGCAAATAAAAGCGTCAAATCAGTTTAGAATTATAAAAACTCTTTATTTAGACAGTTTTATAAAACTATATACATTTTCTACAGTAAGCTGTAATGCGGTCTATTTATATAAAAGTGCAAAATAAATTATGTAATTTTTAATTATTTATGCCATTAAATGGGCTAGGAATCAGTGTTGCCACAACAAATTTTTTTTCTAACCAAAATTCGAATAAAAAATAACCAAATTAAGAAAAAAGTAAACAAAATTATTTTTATTTGTTTTATGTTTACATTTGGACATTAAAATAACAAATTTATTTTCTGAAGTGGAACTATGTTAAATTTCGTCGCTAAACTGGTATTATGAAGACAGTTATGAGCGTTAAGGTAATTTTCTGTACGGGATCTTATATGGGACGTATGGTCAATTATGGACCAATTCTCATAAAATCTGACAGAGATATTTTAGTTCCTTTAAACCTTGATTATGTTGAATTTTGTTGCTATATTGCAGTACATTCGCAGATTCGTTAACAAATGCAATTAATATTTATTTTAAAAAATAACTGAGTTTTTAACGCGTTTTAGCGCAATTTACATATACTTCACATATGACTTTTTGGAAAACAATTTTAAATTATAAAATTCTTCCCATTTTAATGATCATTGAATGATGTATAAAATGTTAAATTTGAGTGTATGTATAATACGTAGACATTCAAGAATGAGTCCAAGAATAATTTGTAGTAGTTTTAATAATACCTAAATGGATCATGTACTGCAAGTGCGAATTTAAGGCGGTAGTTTTTAGGGAAATTCAGTGTTCAATGTAATATAAGGTCACATCTTTTGTACCGTGTACATATATAAGTCTTAAATAATCGTATCTTTATAGGTTTTAAATATGTCATGAAATATTTTTTGTTTCTAGAATGATATTTTTTATATTTAATTTTTTAGGTGGATGAAAGATCTTTTTCGTCGTGGCCTTAAAGGTCCCTTAGAAGATGAGGAATTGTATCAACATCGTAAAAATTTAGATAGCGAGCGTGTAACTGAGAAATTTGGTCGTTTATGGGATGAAGAACGAAAACGCAAGAACCCGAGTGTTGTACGTATGATAGTTAAAGCGTATGGGACAGTGTTTTTACCATTGGGTATTTTATATTCAATTTGTGAATCTATAACAAAGTAAGTCTCGTAAGATCGTACGTGATTATTTATTATTATTTAATTTTAATACTTACATACATACATACATACATACATACATACATAAATTTGTAAATATTTAGAGCTTTACAACCACTGTTCTTGGGAGGATTGGTGGCTTATTTTGCAAATGGACAAACTGCAATAAGCGAGAAAAGTGCTTATCTTTTTGCCGGTGGTATTGTGTTGTGTTCGATAGTGCCGGTCCTGACATTCCATCCATTTATATTCTACATATTTCAAGTGGGCACGAAAATACGGTTAGCACTATCTGGTTTGATATATCGTAAATGTTTGCAAATTTCTAAAAGTGCCAGCAATGACGGCTTACGCGGGCGTGCTATAAATATATTATCTAATGATTTGGGAAGATTTGATGTGGCATTATGTTTTTTACACGACATTTGGAAAGGTCCTATCGAATCCCTTGTAATCGGTTATTTAATGTACCGAGAAATTGGCATGTCGGCTGTGATTGGTGTGGCGTTTATGTTGAGTTTTATTCCTCTGCAAGCATGGGCGGCTAAAAAGGCTGCATATTATAGACAGAGGACAGCGGAACGAACAGATCTTCGAGTAAAGCTTATGAACGAAATTATACAAGGAATTCAGGTAATAAAAATGTACGCATGGGAAAAATCTTTTGCCAAGGTTGTAGCCGAAGTTAGATTGAAAGAAGTTAAAGCTATACGAGGAACTTCATATATACATGCTGCTCTAAGTTGTACATCGATGATATCTCCACTTTCAGTGTTTTTGGCATTGGTTTCATATGTATATATGGGTGATACTTTGACTGCAAAACGAGTATATACAGTGTCGTCATATTTCAATATGTTAAATGATTCAATGGTACACTTCTGGCCCCTTTCAATAACGTTTATTGCTGAGGCTTGCGTCTCAGCCAGAAGATGCAAAGAATTTCTTTTGGATGGTGACCAGGCTGAAGCTCCATTGAAATTGGAAAAGAAATTAAAAAAGAAAAAGGCAAACAAATCTCAAAATAAAGACCAAAATAAAAATACAGTAGAAAAATTAAATTTCATAGACAACCGAATAAAAGCGCCTATTGAATCTAGTCCTGTGCGGAATGTAAGAACATTAAATATTAATGCCGGATCGAAGGGAGTGATACTGCGTAATGCTACTGCAACATGGGATAGTGATAGCTCACATAGCTACACAAGTCCAGCAATATCAAATTTAAATGTTGAAATCAATGAAAAAACTTTGGCTGCAATCGTTGGACCAGTAGGTTCAGGTAAATCGACCTTTCTTAATGTTCTTTTGGGAGAAGTTCAAATTGACTCCGGTGAAGTTCTAGTCAATGGAAAGGTATCATATTGCTCTCAAGAACCTTGGGTATTTGAAGGGACAATTAGAGACAATGTTGTCTTTGTTGAAGATTATAATGAAAGACGGTATAAACGCGTCTTAAAAGTGTGCGCTTTAGAAAGAGACCTTGAGTTACTTCCCCGAGGAGATTTGACAATAGTTGGAGAGCGTGGAGTAAGTCTTAGCGGAGGTCAAAAAGCTCGTATAAATTTAGCCAGAGCTGTTTATCGTAAAGCGGATATCTACCTCTTAGACGATCCTTTATCAGCTGTAGATACTCATGTTGGCAAACACATTTTTGAGAGATGCATAAATGATTTCTTGTCGTCGAAAGTTCGAATATTGGTTACACATCAATTGCAGTATTTGTTTGACGTTGAGCAACTTTTGTTAATGGGATCGGGGAGAATTGTAGCACAAGGTAGCTATCAGGAACTTCAAAGGTCTAAACAGTTTCAATTTTTGGCTCAAACCCACCATGAATGTGGCGGTGGAGATACGACTGGTGATGAGGTTAGTGTTAGCAGTCACTTGTCTAGAAGTGACTCAGAAAAAAGTATGGAACATTATTACCATTTGTTGCGGCCGGACGAAAAGCCTGTTGAAGATGTGAATAAAGAAGCCCAAGCAATAGGGTCTGTTAAGCTAGATGTCTATCTTTCATACTTTAAAGCCCTTGAAAGTACCTTTATACTAATCCTTATTGTAGGACTATTCATATGTGCCCGCATAATGCTGAATGGTGTTGATTATTTCTTATCACGATGGTAAGTTCTATAACAATATTTGAATTTTCCAGTCTCTGTGACAATGTGACCATTTTTAGGGTTATTTGGGAGGAAAACCGAAATTCATCCTATGTTGGTGCAAATAATTCTTTTGCAGAAGTTCTGATTTCGAATTACACAATTTTTGATACAACTTCCAATGGAGACTTTCAAGAGAAAGAAAATGAAAGACAAAAGAGAGTGATTATTTATTCATCAATGTTGGGAGCTACCCTGGTTGTGTATTTGTTACGGACTTTTGGATTTTTCCGAATGTGTTTAAGAATTTCTTTAAAATTGCATGATCGCTTATTTCGAGGTATTACGCGAACAAGTATGTACTTCTTCAATACAAACTCTTCTGGCCGCATTTTGAACCGTTTTTCAAAAGATATCAGAACTGTGGATGCAGATTTACCTCACACGCTAATGGATTGTTTATCTGTAAGGCTTTTTATATATTTATGTATTTCAATACATATCGTCAAAAATGCAAAAGGGAGTAAAACCACTTTTTAACAATTTACATTGTTGCTATAAAAACGTAATTTGTTTAAAATGTTGATGCACTGGACCATTTTCAATCTAAAAGTCGATTTAAGTTTGTTGGTTGTTATTCCTTTTTGCATTTTACATGACGATATGTACAAACTTATACAAAATTCTAAATACCTCACAAAATTTCAGTTTGCTATTGATGCCTCAGGCGTACTGATTATTGTGGCGATTGCAAATTATTGGCTGTTAGTACCTGCAGTTTTAATAGTTATTTGTCTTGTTGGTATTCGATTTCTCTACGTAAACACAAGTCGAAGTGTCAAACGTTTGGAATCTATTTGTAAGTAATAAAAGATAAATGATTTATTTTTAGCGATTTAACCAATTATTTGAATTTAAAGCGCGCAGCCCTGTGTACTCGCTTACCAATCAAACCTTCCAAGGACTTACAACAATTCGAGCATTGGAAGCCGAATCAGCATTAGAATCGGAATTTCATGATTATTTAAACGCAAATACGTCTGCATGGTTCTTGTTTCTGTCTTGTACTAGAGCATTTGCCTTATGGACAGATATTATTTGTGTTTTTTACATAACTGTCGTTACATTTAGTTTTCTATTACTCGGAGCGGACTTTAACAGTGGGGATGTCGGCTTGGCCATTCTACATTCAAGTACTATGATTGGTATGTGTCAATGGGGCATGCGTCAAACAGCAGAATTAGAGAATCAAATGACCAGTGTTGAACGTGTGTTAGAGTATACCGAACAACCTCCAGAGCCACCAATGGAAACATTAGATGAATTCAAACCCAAAGGCGAATGGCCAAGCAAAGGCCGTATTGAGTTTATTAACTTCAAATTGAAATATGATCCAAAAGAGTCGTATGTCTTAAAGGATCTAAACTTTTCTATTGAATCGAATGAGAAAGTTGGCATCGTAGGAAGAACAGGAGCTGGTAAATCTTCTATTATACAATCACTATTTCGCTTAGCTTACAATGAGGGTGTAATTCGTATTGACAATGTGAACATTGAACAACTAGGACTTTATGATTTGAGAAGCAATATTTCTATTATACCACAAGATCCTGTACTATTTTCGGGCACGTTACGCTATAATCTGGATCCATTAGAAGAATGCAGTGACGTGGAAATGTGGAAGGCGTTAGAAGATGTCGAATTAAGAGGACATGTATCGACACTTATTGGTGGATTAAACTGTCGCATGTATGATGGTGGCTCTAATTTTAGTGTAGGTCAAAGACAACTGGTTTGCTTAGCAAGAGCAATTCTCAGAAAAAATAAAATTTTAATTCTAGATGAAGCTACAGCTAACGTGGATCCTGAGTAAGTACTAAAACTGATATGTTTGATTAATTTATGATAATGACTCTAATCTTTTATCTCCTTTTTAAAACATTGCAGAACAGATAAACTTATACAAAAAACTATAAGAACGAAATTCTCGGACTGTACCGTTCTAACCATAGCCCATCGTTTGCACACTGTTATGGATAGTGATAGAGTTTTAGTTATGGATGCTGGTCAAGCTGTTGAATTGGGTCATCCTTTTGAGTTACTACAAAAACCAGGTGGCTTCCTACGTAACTTAGTTGATCATACCGGCCTAGCGACAGCAGCAGCCCTATTTCAAGCTGCTGAGGAAAACTATGAGTTGAAATTTGAAGGAACTAAAAACGACACAGATATAAAAAAACAATTGTGATAAAAAGTATACAGAAACTTCTACATCATATATATACATTCATGTTTACATATAAACCTACCCTACAGTACGAAAAGTGCCAATTAGCAGCTTTCACTAGTTGTATTACCACATTTCTAACTAAATACACATTTAGTACACATTTGATTAACAAGAAGTTTATGAAAATAAATTCCAAATAAATTAAATGTCACTTTGATAGCACAAATAATTACATGGTTAATTTCTGACGAAATGTAATGCTGAAATGTCCGTTTGAATTTAATGATGCGGAAATACAAAAATTGGTACGAAAAGTTTATGCCATTCATAACAACAATTAGTGCTTCGTACTAGCAAGAGAGCTTCCAACTACAAATCAATAGACACGTAGTTTAACCCCAGTTTCAGAATTATTTTTTTCTTTTTTCGTTGGAGAATTTGAACTAGAGATGTTAATGAATGGATGCAATGATAAAATTCCTCGTGGGTTAATTTCACTAGTGTTTGTTCTTTATGGCTGTTAATATCGCCGCTGTAGAACTAATTCGTCATACTGCAGGGTACTTATGAGTGAAATCCCTTTAAAATGTATTAGTCAATTTTTATTTAAATTTAATCAATTAATTTTTTTAAGGTATTCAATTAATACTGCCAATTTTAAAAGCTCAGTACTTAATTTATTTCTTCCATTTATGTGTTATAATTAAATACATACAGGATATACCTTTTTATGTTCGTATGTAAGTGTAAATTGTAAAATATAATAATTTATTATAGGTGTTTGTATTAATTTAAATTAAATGCAATGTATTATACAAAGTATTTGTATTCATAATCTGATCAAAAGTAATATAGGAATTTTCATTTTTTATATTATATTAGAAGTTTACATATGTTTAAGACTAGCTATTGAAATTAATATACGTAGGCGTACTTACAAATTCAATACATATTTTTGTACTTAACATATTTAAAACCAAATAAAGTGCCTAAATTTATGCAATTTTTCGTGAGAAAAATGTTAAATTATAAATAAAAATAAATGATATGATGATCACTAAACACAATTTGATTTTGTCGAGTGTTTTATTCGTCTGTGCCTTGTATAGGGTATATTTTAGGGTTATTCGAATAATCGAGGATAAAAATTTGCTTTTCTTTGAACAAATACAAAAAATCTAATTTAGAATAAAGACTAGTTCGAACAATTTTTGTCGAATAATCGAATATTCGAAAAATATATGTAACTGTTATTTTTTACATATATTTTATTAAAATATTGAACAAAAAATTACATTAATATTAAAAAACACATACTAAATCAAAAGATCAGTTATAATTGGAACACATCTTTTACTATTTTTTGCAATTTTCAGAAATTAAATACTGAAAGTACTTACCACGCTCGCATACAAATAGGGAGTTAAGTAAGTAATCATTTCCTAATAATAAGTTAAGGAGTTAGTATTGTTTTCGAATAAAAATTGCGTATACTAATAGATTAAAAAAATATTTTAATTTTTTATGAACAACAACAAAAGTCATAGAAGAGTGAAATCTGTCAATAAACCATTGGTAATTTGATTTTTATTTTGATACGGAGTTTTATTTTGTAATGAATTTGATCCGTTAATAAAACTGTATACATACAGTACAATACAATTATTTTCAGTTTGTGCAAATATTATAATAATTATTTTTAGATACATACCACTTACAGTATTTAATAATAACTTCACATACATACCTACATATGTGATTCGCACTATCTCTCTCTTTGGATCATCAAAATCAAAATAGGTACTATTCAAGTCAAAATACTTATTATAGATAAGATATTTATTTCAACTTTTATTTGCCATAACTTAGATTGCAGCAGCATACTATAGCAATTTTATTCTAATTTAAAAAATAGAAATAACGATTAAAATACAATAGGTAAACAATAACAATATATAGACTCGAGGGCGCGTAATGATAGTGCTTTTTACTTTTTTTAACTTTTTAAGTTGTTGTTGATATGATGAATCCTGTCAATAAGGATTTAGATAAAATCATCAAATGTAGTGAATTAATTTATTTCGTCTTTAATTTTTATAGAATTTCAATGTGTAGTTGTTTTTAATTGTGAATTATATCTTCTTAGCACAGGTTAAAATAGTGGTCAAATCGAATGGAGAACTCAGTGTGCGCGTATCGTTAGAAAATAAAAAATCAATTAAAAAAAACGAGACAATTTTTAAATTATAAATTTAATTTATAATAAGGAATTGACTAAAAAATGGTTATGTGTGTTTGATTACAAATTAAAATACTAATAAAATGAATAAATCACAAGAAAACAGTGAACGTAAACCAAATCCTATTTTAAAAGCAAATTTTTTATCAAAATGGTTCTTCTGGTAAATATTACAAAATATTTATGTTAAAAATTTAAAAAAAATAATAAAAATAAATAAATAAAACAAACCAAATAGTATCTAACAAACAATTTCTAAATTTTTTATAGTGGACACACATTGCTTTCGATATCAACAACTGATCTCAGTAATAAATAGTCCATTGAATTTTAAAACAATTGAGACATAATTTTAAATCACTTTAATAATTAACAGTGACAAAATATATTGCTTAAGAATTTTGATAAGTACCACTTCTAGTTATGGCACATTGGAATTTTATTTAAGTGTACCTTCGAATGTTTAATGATGGTTGTCTAAAATATAAAAATATTGGTGCAGCGTCGTTTCACACTTTTCGTTGAAATAATAGTAATAATATTAAAGGAAAAAATAAATCGAAAACAAACATATATACAAAGTAAACTTAAACTTATTCAAATATAAACTTATGCAAATATGATTTTTAGATGTTAGACTATTTTCGTTATCCTTAAATTAATAATTATTTAATATAAAAATTTGTCGAACTAGAAATGAAGGAATTAGGATAATGCTATTTCAAAAATATTTGTTTTTATCGCTTGAATAATTTAAAATGTTTATCAGGGAAATTAATATATTTTTAATTGTTAAATATTGTTCCTACGCTCACCTTGAAGTATTTTAATCGGCTCACTTTATTAGTCGATTATCGTCGCCCAAGAACTTAGTTTGTTGAAATCGGTTCATTATTTCATGCAACTGTACCCCTCGAATAGGGCTTTGGAAAACACATTTCTGCATAAATAAGTTTTGTTTTGTGAAAATAACAAAACAATTTTTATTAAACCTGTTTGAATTCGTTGAAATTCGTTTGATCACTATTGTAGTTGTAATTTTTTTCATCATATTAAAAAATAAGGATTTGCATTAAAAATTTTTATTTAAAAGAATTAAAAGGTTTTAAATACATAGATATCTTATATTATTACTCGTGCAAAGAATATCCGTATATAAATAACTGTTTTTATATTAATAGAACTTGTTTATTTAATTTTCATTGTTTGGCCATTAGAATCTGATGGCTGGCTGGCTGGCTGGCTGACTATTTATTGCCCATAAATTATTTGATAATAAAAATAAAATACCAACAAATAGAAGACAAAAAAGAAATAAAAAAGGGAAATTGTTTAATAAATTAAATTTTGATATTAAATATTACTGATACTATTTATTTATTTACTCGTCCATTGATGATGATGTGTTTGTCTTATCAATAAAAAAAAAAAATAAAAATAAAAATACACGACACCATATTTTTTCGTGCTTTTGCGTTTGTTATTAGTAGTATGCTACTCATGTGAGGGAGGATTTAAAACTGTCAGTCAAATCAAAAGTCAATACTCACTAATGTGGCCTTTTTAAAATGGTTTATGACTTTATTTTGCAAGATTTCTTTTGAACCTAATGATTATGATAACGTGTCATGTACATAAACAATAACGGAAAGTTTGTTTTGAATTGATTTTTGTTACAGGTGGACACGAGAGACATTTCGTAAAGGCTATAGAGAACAATTGGAAGCAAATGATCTTTACGAACATATTCCCACATTGGATAGCAAAAATGTTTCGTTTGCTCTTATTAAGCATTGGGAACGAGAGGTTCGCCGTAAAAAGCCGAACTTGTTGCATATGATTTTTAGAGCATACGGATGGAAATTCGTACCAACATGCATTTTGTATTCAATTTTGGAAATTTCTATACAGTAAGTCAATAACGAAAAGTATAGTAGAAATTATATTTTTAATATTTGCTTTTCGCTTTTCAAGTTGTTCACAGCCATTGTTTCTCGGTGGATTGGTGTCCTTTTTTTCTGAGGGTCAAACGGACATAAGTAAAAATCAGGCATATCTCTATGCCACTGGCATTGTTCTGTGTTCGTTGGTATCAACGCTATGCTTCCATCCCTTCATGTTCTACCTATTTGAAACGGGAACTCGTATACGTTTGGCTTGTTCCGGTTTAGTTTATCGGAAATGTTTACGTTCCTCGGTGACTGCAGAAAATAGCGGAATGAGTGGCTTTGCTATAGCGGTACTTTCAACAGATTTACCACAATTTGATATGACATTTTATTTCTTTCATGATTTGTGGAAAGGGCCCATCGAGGCATGTATCATGGGTTATATAATGTATTTAGAAATTGGTTGGCCAGCGATTGTTGGCTTAGCATCTATTGTAATTTTTATACCACTACAAGCATGGGCAGCTAAAGCCTCTGCGCACTTTAGGCATGAGTCGGCGGAACATGGAGACGACCGTGTTAAGTTAATGAATGAGATAATAACAGCCATGCAGGTTATAAAAATGTATGCCTGGGAAAAATCGTTTGCAAAATTAATTGCCTTAATACGCAAGAAAGAAATAAAAGCTATTAGGGGCTCCATGAACATCTACGCGGCTCTACAATGTACTGAAATGATTTCAAAGTTGGCACTTTTTCTTAGCTTGGTATCATACGTCTACACTGGTGATATTGTGACTGCTAAAAAGGTGTTCATTATATCGTCATATTATGATGTTTTAAATGATTCCCTTTTACACTTCTGGCCATTGGCAGTTACTACTTGGGCTGAAACGACAGTATGTGCTCGTCGTGTTGTCACGTTTCTAATGCAGAGTGAAGATCCGGCGGATGGAGGATTAGAAAACTTCGGAATGGACGACGATGATGAAAAAGGAAATTTCAGTGGTCGTGTTCACAATCCCAGAGCTATAAAGAAGGGAGTAATCCTACACAACTTGTCTGCTAGCTGGGACAAAGTTGAATCTGATAAGAGGCTGAGCCACATTGAAAATGTAAATGCTCACATTCACGAACAGCAATTTATAGGCATTGTTGGCAATGTTGGCTCTGGTAAGACTACATTACTTAATGCTATACTGGGAGAATTGGAAATTATTAAGGGAAATGTCGAAGTAAATGGCACCATAAGTTATGCGCCGCAAGAAGCGTGGATTTTTGAATCGAGTATACGAGAGAATATTCTATTTGTCGAAAAATACGATGAGGCACGTTATAAGGCGGTATTGCATGCCTGTGAGCTGGAGCGAGATATTTCTTTATTTCCTCACGGAGACTCGACAATAGTGGGAGAACGCGGTATTAGCTTAAGTGGCGGACAAAAGGCACGTATAAGCTTGGCGCGTGCGGTTTATCGCCAGGCTGATATTTACATATTCGACGATCCTCTCTCTGCCGTAGACTCTTATGTTGGCAAACGCTTGCTAGAACAATGTATTAAAAAATTTCTATCCGATAAAATTCGTATATTAGTGACACATCACGTAGAACATCTAAAGGATACTGATCGTTTAATATTAATGGAAAATGGAATTGCCGCCGAGCAAGGAACTTATGAAGCTCTTAAAACAACAATACGTTTTAGAGTACACCTGGAACATGAAGGAGGTGAACAGAAAGCAAGTATTCAACATGCCGACAGCATAATTAATAAGGATAGAGATGATAAGTTCAAAACGAATGAAATATTGCCAGATGATACAAAGGATAAAGGAGAAGAACGCAAAGAACTTCAAATGCAGGGGTCTGTCAAATTGCTTACCTATTTCACCTATTTTTATGCCTTGGGTATGCCATGGTTAATTATTTTCGTATTTGTACTCTTTATATTGGCCAGAGCTTGTCAGGCTACAATGGATATTTTCATATCAAAATGGTATGTATGAATAATATCATATGTATCTATGTAACTCTAATGTCCATAGTTATCTTACATATTTAAAGTTATTATATAATCATATTACTTCATTTTTTAGGGCTACTTGGGAAGAAACTTTGCCCGCAGTACATGAGACTTATTCCGAATATTCTTCCAAGCGAACACGTCTAGTAGTAGTCTATACCATATTCATTATTGCTACTTTAGTTTTGTACATTATGCGCACTTTTGGCTTTTTTATGATCAGTTTAAAGATCTCGTTACGTTTACACGATAGTCTCTTTAATGGCATAATTCGAGCGTACATGTACTTCTTCAATACAAATCCATCTGGTCGGATTTTAAATCGTTTTTCTAGTGATATCACCAATATAGATGTGGCATTACCACAGGCTATGTTAGATTCTTTGGAGGTAAGTGACTTTTCCGTTCTTCAGTTACATCGAATTGTCACAACATTGTTGCATGATGATGTCTCTGCTTCTTTCAGTTCTTCGTCAACGCGTTTGCTGTTCTTGTTATTGTAGCTATAGCAAACTATTGGCTTCTAATACCGGCTTTTATAATGATATTGTTACTTTATTTTTGTCGAGGACTTTATATCGGAGCTAGTCGTAGTTTAAAAAGGATTGAAGTCATGTGTAAGTTTAAAATACAACGGTATATATAAAGGTGAAAATATTAAAAATCATTCATTCTTTTCGCATTGGTATTAGTTTATTTTTCTTTTAATTGCGTAAAACCAAAAGTTCATTTTTTTGTAAAATTTTAATTGTTCAGACAGACCTTAAGCACACAAAATTTCAAAAGAAATAATATTTTCTAAATTAATTTTAGCACGAAGTCCAGTATATTCTCATACTAATCAAACGTTTCAAGGATTAACAACAATACGGGCGTTAAATGCTACGCGGCATTTGGAACAAGAATTTCATGGATTGCAAAATAAGAACACCTCAGCTCTTTACCTCTATGTTACATCGAATAGAGCTTTTGCATTTTGGACCGACTTGATTTGTGTTTTATACATTTTAGCAGTGACTTTCAGTTTTCTTTTGATCGATCGTAATTTTTATAGTGGTGACGTAGGCTTGGCCATTACACAATCCATGACGCTGGTAATAATGTGTCAGTGGGGTATGAGACAAACTGCTGAAATGGAAAATAACATGACCAGTGTTGAACGAGTTATCGAATATGCAGAAACTCCATCAGAGCCAGCATTAGAAACGGATCCTTTAGTCAAGTTATCCGAGAGCTGGCCATCTGAAGGTCGTATGATCTTTAATAATTTGCGATTACGCTATTCTGAAAAAGGTGATTACGTATTGAAAGGTTTGAATTTCTCAATAAACCCAATGGAAAAAATTGGCATTGTTGGGCGAACAGGTGCAGGAAAATCGTCTATTATACAAGCCATATTTCGCTTGGCTAAGAACGAAGGAATAATTGATATTGATGGCCACGACATTGAAGAGTTGGGATTACATGACTTGCGTAGTCGTATTTCGATTATTCCTCAAGATCCAATATTGTTTTCGGGCACATTGCGTTTCAATCTCGATCCTTTTGAAGAAAAGACCGATGAAGAAATATGGAACGCGTTAGAGGATGTTAAGTTAAAACCATACGTCAAAGCCTTAGAGGGAGGACTGTCCTCTCGCATGTACGATGGCGGATCCAATTTTAGCATGGGTCAACGTCAATTGGTATGCATGGCTAGAGCAATTCTACGACACAATAAAATACTTATAATGGATGAAGCCACTGCCAACGTCGATCCGGAGTAAGTTCATGTAATCCCTTGTTTAAAATAGTTTTAATTCTTATTCTTTTCATTCACAGAACTGATAAACTCATCCAAGAAGCTATACATTCCAAATTTGCCAAGTGCACCGTCCTTACAATTGCACACAGATTGCATACTGTCATGGACAACGATAGAGTTTTGGTGGTGGATGCTGGTAATGTAGTTGAATTAGGGCATCCTTTCGAGTTGTTACAAAACACTAAAGGTTACTTGTATAAGTTTGTAGAAAAGACTGGTACAGGTACTGCCCAATATTTAAGACATCTTGCCGAGGAGAGCTATCGTAAGCGTGTGAGCGATAAAAAGACAGAATAATTAACTATTTTTGTTAAATTTTCTTTACGAGAGCAAAAGATTTTCTTCTTTATTATTAAAGAAGTTTTAATTAAGACTTAAGCATTTCTTTTTTTATAATTAATAGAGAGACTGTATTTTTGTTATATGTACATACATATATTAACATTGGATATCTAGATGTTGACTGTTATATAATATAGGTAGAAATTAGAATAGAATATTTGTATTTACAATAAATTGGAAATACTTTATCTGATTAGTGTTATTTAAAAAAAATATGTAAATTATTGTTTTACGTTTTTCGATGAAATCTATTAAAAATTTTATTATACAAATCATTGATATTTATAATTTTATTATTATTTCTTTAATAAATCATACAAAATTATGCATTTGTTTTTTGTTTATGTTCTGTTCTTGTATTTTGTACAAAATTCAAATGTGTAGTAAAACTGTAAAAATTGCCTAAGATCTACATACGTCACAAATGTCATTTGAAATGATTAAATAAAAAAACTTGACAGAAAATTTACTTGTAGGTACCTATAACGTTCAAGTAAACGAATCATCGAATTAAAAAAGTGCAAATGTTTCTTTAATTTTCTAGAATATTAGAACCAAGTTATATTGAAGGTCAAAAATAATATATAGACATTTTCGTGATAAGTACTCAACTCAAAAAACTTGGATGAAAATTGCACCAAAGTTAGCACTATTGGAAAAAAATTAAAAAATATATTTTTTTTTTGTAATTTTTTTGGAAACTTACTGTTAACTAAACTTCTTTGGACAATTTTCGCTAGGACCAATAGCTAAATAGTTACACTTATTTGAATATAACCCCGTATGACCAAAATACTCAACTTTGACCACCTTTAAGTCCGATAGTTCTTGACCGAACCCAGTAATGGAGAAAAGTGTAAATAGTTACTTTTTGGGTGAATAACTACTCATTTTTGATCGATGATGACAAAAAAAAAACTAGTTACAAATCTGCTTACCCGACTTTTCCGGATTTAAAACTGGTTTTACAGTTATTTTTCATGTTTGCTATTCTATTATCTTATTCAATACACCATTAAAAAATAGTTTTATCATTCTATCTGGAATGGTTTTCACACAAATGTAAATATCAAAATTTCTTGAAAAAACTTCCAAAATCGACTAAAAATTCAAAAAAATTTATTTATTTTACAATTACAAAAAGTTGGCCAAGCATACAAAGGTCTGCCGTCAAACTGTTTCCAATGTTATTAAACAGTACCGGGAGAACTTGTGAGTTGATAGAAAACCTGGTTCAGGTAGAAGGAATGGTCCACATGATGTTTCTAAAGCCAAAAAAATAGAACGCATTTTCAAAAGAGCTCCCAACACATCCGGTAGGAAAGCAGACCGGTTAGCTCAGTGCTCGGACTATTTGGTACGAAAAGTTAAAGCTAATGCAGGTTTAAAAACATACAAGGCTCAAAAAGTTCCTGACAGGAACGCTGCTAAAAATTTAGAGGCCAAAAACAGAGCACGGAAATTGAAGTCAAGTTTTATAAAAAAATATTCTTGCTGCATAATGGATGACGAAACGTATGTTCTGGCAGATTTTTCGCAACTTCCAGGTCAAAAATTTTATGTTGCTGATGCTCGAGGGAATGTTGAAGAAAAGTTTAGGACCCAAAAGCAGACAAAATTTCCCAGAAAGTTCTTGGTATGGCAAGCAATATGCAGTTGCGGCAAAAGAAGCCAATCATTTGTTACAACGGGCTCTATAAATACCGAAATTTACATCAAGGAATGTTTACAAAAAAGGCTGCTTCCGTTCATAAGACTTCATAATGTGTCCACTTATTTTTGGCCTGACTTGGCATCCTGTCACTATGGTAAACAAGCCCTTGAGTGGTACAAGAACAATAATGTGGTATTTGTACCAAGAGAGGCAAATCCTCCAAACTGCCCGGAGCTAAGGCCAGTGGAGAGATATTGGGCTCTTGTTAAAAGAGAATTGAAGAGTACAAAAAAGGTGTCCAAAAGTGTGGTAGATTTTAAACGGAGATGGACTACATGTTCGAGCAAAGTGACAGAAAGCACTATAAAAACGTTAATGGAAGGGTTTCCGAAAAGGGTTCAAAATTTCATCACTAGTGATTAAAACTATAAAAATATTTTTTTTTTTTGTAAATTGTAATAATAATTTGAATCAAATAAAAAAAAAATAAAGCTGTAAGTTTAGTGGTTTCTTTTTTATAAACATATATGTATGTTAAGAATTTTTCGATCTCACTCCTTAGTAATAAAATCGATGTTCATCCAAATTGGAAGACATTGATTTTAAATGTTAGGTCACTTGACAGTTTAGATAAGAAAATAAAGACACATATAATTTTTTCTTTTTATTTTTAATTACATTGTAATTAACATCATAGTTATGTTTATATATTGTTATATTAATGTTGATATTTTTGTGTGTACGGGCGACGTTTATTAAATACATAATCTGAATTGCCTGAACCGGAATACGAATACGATAAAAATTGAGAGCAAAAAAGCGTTACTCCATATTTTGTTAATAAACAAATATATTTTGAAATATTAAATGTATGGTACACGTAAAGTCTACATACATACATTCATAAACATTTTCCAAAGTTTTCTAGGACAAATTTGTTTTATAAACCTTTGATAGGTTAGGTTAGGTTGAGAGAAGGATGTATACTACATCAAATCCGAAGAAATACATCTAGGCCACAATCGGGCCTGTTGTGCGCTCCTTAAAACCTTTGGTATGTTGTAATAAATAAGGCAATAAGGTAAATAGGTTTTCCCCAGTCGTTTTAACTATTTCTGTTACAATATTTCAACATTAAGTTAACAATATATTAAACATATACATACATATGTATATGTATGTATGTATGTAATTTATCCATATGTCTGTGATGATATAATAAATTTATTATTATAAAATGATTTTTGTTTTTAGTTGATTTGTTTTTAATATAAATGGCATTTTAATATTTTATGAAATGTTTTTGTTTTGTTTTTAATAATTAAAATGTTATTGCTATTTAATTGAAAATATGTAATTTTAATAATAATCATAGTAACATAAAATAATAATCTCAATTATGTCTGTATGTATGTGTGTATGTAAATTGGAAATTAATTTTTCATGTTCACTGAAATTTATAAAAGTCTGTATAATTTTGTCAGTTTATTTCGTTTTATGTTATTATTGTAAAATAATAATAATAATAGTTTTGAATCACTTTCATACTTACGTCGTATGTTCAATATTTAAGTTTAAGAAATCAAACAATGTTTAGAAGTAAAATAAAATATTGTTGTTATAATGGAGCTGATTTTGTGTAATTGTTTTGTGTTATTAAATTATCTGGTACATTGTAATAGAAATATGTAAATATGTTTTATTTACTAATTTTTGCGTGTATATTTATTTTATATGTTTTATTTAATATTTTTATATTTTAAGTTAAAAACGCATTTAAGCCCTAAAATGTAAACGAGAAAAAAATTCGCTTTTAATTGAAGACACGCTACTTGCTAAGTTATTATTTATGTATACAATTTTTCATTTCTATTTTTTTTAATTATAAAACTTAGTTATTTAGATCGATTTCGATCTGTTTTTGTTTTTTGTTTTTATTTTATGCGTGAAATTTTTGTTTTATTTGATTTAAACAAAACAGCTTTGAAGTTCTTCCCCAAACTTCAAAACTAGTCTCGTTTATAAAAAAAATTTATTATTTTTGTGTCTTTCTGTTTAGCAAGCAATTTTAAAAAAATTCGTTGAAATTTAACTAAATCACAAAGTGTATTTTGTTGTAATAATTATTTACTTTTTTGATAGGATTTCCAAATTAATAAAATGTTCGTTTTAATCTGAAGCTATAGACGTAATTAAAAAATATTGTTTTTAGTTGTGATTATTTTCATTTTTTTTTCATTTCAAATTTGTCACAGGTAAGCTTTTCTAGTTGAGCTTTAAATGAATTTTATTAAATTTTACAAAATTTTAATAGTAAAGCTAAAAAAAAAACTTCCCCGTTTTTAATAATTTTATTATTATTATTTTTTTACTGTACTATTAATAATTTATAAACATTTTAGAGATGTTTTAACATTTGAACAAATTGTGTTAAAGTTTTGATTGTTTTTATTTATTTTTTTGTAGGTGATGAAAAAAAATTGTTGTTTGATTGACATAAATATTTATATTTCTATGCAGTTATACTTAAATCAAAAATTTTAATTGTATTTTTTTATATTTGGAACGGAATTTATTTGTAAGGTTTATTAACTTGATTGTAGAAAAGTATGATTGTAAGTTGTTTTAAAACGATGTTTAGTTGTAATTAATTTATGTTTTCGATTTGGAAAATATAAAACAAATTAACATGTATTATAAAGAAGAAAGCAAATAATTTATTTTATTATGATAAAATTTTTGAAAATTATTCATTTCTCTAATTGAACAATGTTTATCTATAACTTAATTATTTCTGAAGAAATTGTGTTAGTTATCAAGAAGAAATTTTAATTTTAATCTGAAAAAAGAAACTTGGACGTTCATTGAGTTTCTCAATATTAGAGCATAATTTTTCTTCTGAATTCAATGACAATATTTTAGTTTTAATTGAAATTCCGAATTTTGGATTAGATATCACTTGATTTAAATAGTAAGTTTTAGAAAAGGATTTACGTTTATAGCTTCTTGCAAACATAAAATGTACATACAATATGTATTATTTTATTTATCTGATTCTAATTCCATATTTTTTCTTTGTATTTAAATAAATTGTTTAATTAGAGTTTAAACTGTTTTAAATGAAATTAACGAGTTTAATATCAATAAAACATATAACCTTTTAGAAACATTGATTGCCTACCAGCGGTGCGGAAGTGTGGCAATGATTTTAGTTTCAATATTAAAGAAATGGATTTGAATTGGTTGAAGACCACTTGGTATATAACAATTTCAGATTTTGTAAAAGATTTATATTAATCTCTATTGGAATTTTTCTAAAGTGTCAAATTGCCACATTATTTGTAATAGTTTTAAACACGCTTATTTAAAACTATTAAAAAAAGTAAAAACTATTTAAAAACCAGTTCCGTTATGTGCAAAAAATTTATTCATTTAAATATTAACAAAAATAGTAAATTGAATCAGATAAATGGATAGATATTAAAATAAATATGTGTTAAAGAGTATATTTTTGGTTTGTTTAGTTTTGAAAAAAGAGTTATGTATGTCCTTTTAGCTAAATAACTAAATAAATATTTAATTAATATGTTTTAATTTTGTTTTATTAATTATTTCCCTAATTTGAATTTATATTTCATGTTTATTTATATTTCATATAGTTATGTTGGTTTGTATATATTTTTAGTTTATTTAACTAAATGCGATTGCTAATTAAAAAAATTTATTTTTGGTTTTTAATTTATATTTAATAATCGTAATTTTAATAATAATTATTATGTATAAGTATTATGCATGTAAAGTTGGATGTAAATATAAATATTTATATTTTTGAAAGTGTACCGCAGACATTTTGTTTATAAATATAAGTATAACAATTTATCAAATAATGATTGGAGACTTGTTTTTAGAGGATTTTGTTTTTTTTTTTTCTTTTTTTATATAAAATATAGACATTTTTTAGTTTTTTTTTTTTCATAATTTTTAAATTAAAATGAAATAATAGAAATAAAAGTAATTAAATCGTTTGAAACGCATATTTTGATTCGAAAATATGGTCCCGAAGTTGTTGTTTTTTTTGTTTATTATGTATCATTTTGTAATGTACGTGTACGAAGAATAAAGTAACAAATAAAAATATAGATTTAAGTTTTCGAATGATACGAATGTAAATGTATGATTGTACGAATATATATGCATGTAGATGCATGTATGTATGTATGTATGTATGTATGTATGTATGCATGAATGAGTTTTTAATATATAATTAATTATTTAGGTTATTTCTTTATCTCTATGATCAATGTATGCATATGTATAATGTACATACACATACATATATACATATTCCATAAGCGTACTAAGTATTTTCTTTTAATGATTTCCGTTTTAATTATAATTCAATAAACAAATGATTCTAGACTTTTTTTCTATTTAGTAATTTCTTATATCCTTATTGTTTTATTATATATGTATATATATATATATATTAAATGTAATTATTATTATAATATTTTATGTCATTGCTGTTATTGCGCAATAATCAAAGATATCCTTAGTAATTTTTGTTTATAATTCTAGATGAAAATGCGTGCATTATTTAAATAATTTCTTTCTTAGTCGAAGACCATATTTGGCCTGTTATTTTAAAATATATATTTATATATCTACCTTTCGTTAAATAAAGTTCGAATCGATTTTAAATTTTTTATCATTTAGTTAAAAATAATCTAATGTGTAAATTTTTGTTATTTTTTGAGTTCGTTTAGGAAAATATATGAGTTTGTTTTTTTTTATTAAAAATATTTTTTTTTTTTATTTTTTTAAGAAAGGATACTTGTGATAGTTTGTTTATTATATTATTTTTTTTTTTTTTGTTTTAATGAATTTGTTATGCAAGGTTTTTTTATATTTTTTTATAATAATAAACTAGCGTTTTGTATTTTTGGTGTATTAAAGGCATTATTTTAAAATTGTTTTTAAAAAGTTTTGAATTAAAATTTAAAAAATATTTATTTTTTTATTTTTTGTTTGCTTTCTGTTCATATGTAGCTAAACTTTTTAATGCTCGTAATTAAATTTTTGTTTTGTTGTTCAATTAAAAAGTGTGCATACATATTTGGTTTTTATTTAATTTAATTTAATTTGTATTATTATTTGTTTGTTTTTATTTTTATGTTTGTATTAAAAAATTTATTTATTAAATATTGTTTGTTTGTTGTATTTAAAGCATATTCCTTTTAAATATATATTTATTTATTATTTTTTGTAAAATTACCTTTTTATATTGTGGTTGTTATTTTTGTTGCTGCTGAATACATAGATATACATATACATATACATACATATGTATATGTAATATGTTTTATGTGTTGTTATTTATTCGATTTCGCTTTTGTTTAAAGCATTTAATTGTACGTTCTCTTTTTAATTAATCATTCATTATATATTTGTGATTTATTTTTCTGGTTCAATAATTTCAACAGTCACAGTTTCAGCGACAGGATTCGATATAATATTCGTTTGTGTTAAGGGCTGTTGTTCTTGTTGCTGTATTGGCTGTAGTTGTTGTTGCTGTTGGTTTTTCTGTTGTGCTGAATGCTGATGCTGATGTGGCTGGTATGTTGAACCTTTCCTCTCATGATGGGAGTTATTCACAACGATACCTGCTGGAGAAACAGAATTACTACGCGTTGATCTTAATGAGGTGGCTGATGCATTACTACCATGTGAATTCGAGCGTGAGCCTGAAATTATATAATTAATAAAAGTATTTAAGTAATAACAAATGTAAATTCCAAATAATCTTTACGTATGTATATATATATATATATATATATATATATATAATATATATATATATATATATATATATATATATAATATGTATATATTATATATATATATATATATATATATATATATATATATATATATATATTATATATATATATATATATATATATATATATATATATATATATATATATTATATATATATTTATGTACATTCTTTATAAGTATGAATTATACATTCACAATTCTACTACATACATACATATAACTAAAGAATATTTATTAATTTTTTGTGAATACATTTATTTAGTGGAATTTAAAGTGTTTCATACATAATTGCAAACAATAATGTGCAAAGAAATAAAATGAATATTTCAATAATAAATCATACATACAACAAAACAAATATAACTACAATATTTGTGGTTTCAAAAGAATTTTATTAATTTTTTAGTTTTCTAAAGTATTTATGTAAATCTATTTAATTATTTGTATTATTTGTCTGATTGACGCAATATATTTTTATCCCCATTTTTGTCTGATTGTTTTTTATCCTATTGATAAATTTACAGTTTTCATACAAAAATTGTGTTAACTGGTTATACGATAACCGGAGGTTAAGATATTGCTCCTCAGTCTAATAAGTGGCTTTTTTAAGTTTTTCACTTAGTAAGATTTTGAACAAAAGTATTTAAAAAATGAATAAAGAATTTTCATTTGTTATTCTCTATCTCGACAAAGTATTTCTATTCCTAATAGGTACATATCAAAACAATTTTTAAATAAAAAAATATGTAAATTATAAAAACTACAAGTCTTTATAAATTGCCCTACGTTAGTAGAATATGTTGAAATATTACAATTTAATTTTGGCTTTAAAAAAGAATTATACAAAAAAAGAGTAAATAGTTATTAGTAAATTATACTTCAAAGCAAACAAATTAATTTGAAAAATAATAATTAAAAATATCTACTTGTAAACAAGAGTCCAATCTAAATATGTTAGCGATGTATGTATGTATGTTTGTGTTTATTTGATAAAGGTGTAGTAAAAGTAAGTCTACATATCTAAATATACATACAATAAGTTGTGTGTACTCTAATAAGATATAGTAAAATTGTACATATTTGTTTGTTTAAACTTTTGATATCGTATAACAAAAATAAATTTGTTGTACATGTGTTTGGAGTTTTGGAGGTTTTTATTTTTTAATCAATACAAGTGCAATAGCTCCACCATATAACCAACAACAAGATACTACCAAAACAAAAACAACGTTACTACTACTTGATTAACATTAGGAGTATGCAATTATCCAACTAAACCTTTTTTATACAAAATTATTTTGAGCCTGTTGTTATTTCATTCATGTGTATTAGGGTGGCCCCAAAATAAAAGTTGCCGTTTCTGCCGAAAATCTGAGATATTTTTTTCAAAATTGTTATCCTAACGACAACGGATAAACATGTCCTTCTTTAAAGTTATTATGATTTTTTCCATATTTTTTGTTAAAACAATATACGCAGTTTTATTATTATATAAAAAATTTTCGAAAGTTACTTTCAATGTTGTATAAATTATTTAAGTGTGAGTATATAATCAGTAAACTGATAGAATTTAATATAATCTTTTTAAAAACCGGTTAAACTAAAAATCAATATTTAAAAAAAACTCATCAGAATATGGCGTTTGTGTTAAAATGTTTATCATCTACATACATATTTTACAATTTAATTATTCAAATCTTTAATAAACATGAGTTAATGTTTTAACGTTTACAGTAAAAATTTGATATCCCATCAATATTTGATATATATGTATGTATATATGAAAATCTTTAGTATAACGCATGTTTTATAGCCCTTAGTTCAAAATCTCGCATTTTGGCTTATGCATATGGAATTCGAGAGTGTAAATTAAATAACAGTCACTGCAGACATGCGTGTATTGTAAAATTCTTTGAAAAACGGTTGTTGTTGGATAATAAAAGTAATAATTAGGTACGAAGGATAATTATTTGTTATTATTTATTAGCAAAAACTACTGTATGAAAGAAGAAGAGTAATTATGGAGACAGATAGATAGAGAGATAGATGTAATAAATATGTAGAGGAGAAGTAGAATTTGTTGTGTGTTCGTGTATGTGTTTGATTTTTGTTCAGAACTACAATATCGAGACTACAAACTGTTGACACCATACCTCGTAGGGTTTCGTTTACAATTGTCTTATTTTTTTTATTTTTTTGAAGAATATGATGATATGTTTGTTTTTTTTTTTCATCGTGTTTCGATTCTTTATAATTAAATTAAATTAAAATTTATTTGGTTTATTAGTAATTGTTGGCGGTGGAGTCATCAAATTTAAGCTGCAGGCAGTATTTCCAGCCACAGGTGTTTGATTCACATATGTTATAGTTGTGGTTGGAGCATTTATAGATAATGGTGACACACTTGTTTGTGGGCCATGATTGGTCGTACTAGCATGTGGTAGGGTTGTATTCGCATGCGTGTGCGAGGCATGGTGTGTGTTGGCTGTATGGTGCTCAAGCAAACGTGAGCAGTTTGATGCATCACTAACGCGAGAATCACTGGATCGAGTATTACTTTTAGAACGCGTCATACGCCCTGAAATGAATGAAAAGCAGTAATAAAAAGGCCCCATTAAAAGGCCACAAATGAATGAAAGCCATTTAATATTGTAAAATACTTAAAACAATGTGTGTTTACTATCTAAAAAATACATTTTTAATAAATAACTAGTATCTATCAATAATCTAAAATTTTCAATTACAAATTTTTTTTAATGAAATACCATCAAACGCATTTTTTTTGTTTTTATCAAAATTGTATAGATACGTCATATTTATATGTACTTAAGTACAAAGGTAAATTAAATATTAATAAATATATAAATAATACAACGGATTCTCTTGTCAGACTTGTCATTCAAAATGATTGAGCAGGATTGTTGAAAATAATCCACTTGATACCGTTGCCGCTGTGTCTACTAAACAATAGAAAATTTTATACTTTATGTATGCAAAAAACACATAAAGCAAGTTTTTCAGTTGGCAATCAAATGCTAATTATAACAATCAAATTAGTTAATCTAAAAATAAATTTAATCTGATGTTTACTTTATTTTACAAAACAACAGTAAACGGCACGGTTTGTTATCACATAATGCATGTTTTATGAAAAATAAGAAGGCAATAGTAAATATAAATGAAAGTTAATGAAAACTTAAAAATTGTATTTTTTTCATCAGCCGTTTACGCTTTGCATTTCTTGCTGAAGTTTAAACCATTTTCATTTGGCCCATAAAAAGCAAAGAAAATTTAGTAACTGAGTACTCAAAAACAACTTTCGAGGATTAATTTTAATTTAATCGTTAATCGTTTACCTAAAAGTGAACGAAGGGCCCGCTGGAAAAATAAAGCAGGCTTCAAAATACAAAATTTATGATTTTAACTTAAATTTAGAGCGAGTTTTTAATTTGACAATCAAATGCCAATTAATAATCGAATAAGTTAATCTAATCTACGATAAGTTAATTTGAAATAACCCTTTCAATTTACTATATAGTTTTATGATACGAAAACGATATCATAAATTTATGAACTTTATTCATTTCATCATATTGTTTAGTTTGTTGGAACCTTACTTACGAATTTTAAGTTTTAAGAGACTAATCTTATTCGAAGATTATAATTAATAAACATATTCGATGTTTTGCAGTTTTCATGCTTAAAAATAATTTCATAAAAATATATGCAAACAAAATTATGTTAGGTAATATTTAAGAGTAATAAAACGTGTGTAGTGAATATAAATATTTGGATAAGAAAAGCTTATTTAATGCAAAACTGATAACTTATTAACATTTGAACCATAGTTAATGCCATGACGATCATAGTGCAAATAATTTAGTAGTTTGTTTCTTTCGAAAAAGTAAAACGAAAGGGGGGTTTTTTTTAAATGACATGTTTTATAAGAGGATTTAAATTAGTTTACTAATTCAATTTGAAATATGTTTTTCCTAAAAACAAAATTTTTTTGTTAACGCATGCATCATTGAAAAAGTTTTTTTTTTGATAAAATGTAGATCGTTGTACGTATGTACATTAGACCGACTCAACAAAAATGGTTGTTAAAAAAAGTCTTTTTTTATTTTTTTAAAGCCACTTTGTGCATACATTTTATTTTTATTAGTGAAAAATTTAACATTTTTTTAATTCGGTCCAGCTCACGAACGGTCATCGCTAGACTTAAAATATTTTGGGAATCGTCATAAAACAAATTAAGGTAAATTTTGAGAGGGATAACAATAACACATTTTTGCATTCCATATAGAGTTAGTCGGTCTAATATTCATATATACATATATGTATATATACAAAGTAAGGTAAATTTTGAGAGGGATAACAAAAACACATTTCTGCATTCCATATAGAGTTAGTCGGTATAATATATGCTAAGTTTTGTAAAAATTTTGCTTTTTTCCATACAAAAACTTGCCATTTTCAAAAATGGCTCTTTTTCGCATCTTTTGCTCTTAAAAAGTAAGTTAACGAAGAGAAAGGAGAAAACTAATAAAATATATTCGTACTCTATGGACTATAACGAAATGTAATTGGTACCTGTATTTTATTTTTTTTTTCACTTTTGTATCACAGTATTATTTTTCTACGGGACTTTTCTAAAAATAATAATTAATATGTATAATATTTACAGCTATTTTTTTATGTTTGGATTAAAAAAATAAATCACACTGTTTACACTGTAATTGTGTGTAATTCAAGTTCGAAAATCCTATAATAGAATTGATCAAAAACAGACAATGTTTTGATATATGTAATTGTTTAACTTTTATTTTATTGGAAAGGGTGAAACGAAGTTTAACGTTTTGTCTCTAAATATTATATCATATTAAATTTTACAATCTTCTTTACTATTGGTTGATGAGATTGATTTTTTGTTCTTTAATTTGGTTTGTATTTACATTTGAAAATTAAAATAAAACTGTTTGATTGATTGATTAAAATTGTGATCTGTATAAGAAATTTAATTAAATTTAATAAAATTGGGTGCAATAGGGTGCATGAATACGAACCTGTCTTACCTAACGACGGATTAGGGGAATGCGGTCGCAATGATGCCATACTTGGTTGACGAGATGGTGCTCTTACTGACATTCGAGATCCTCGTCGTTCTTGTCCGTGCAATAGTTTACTCTCACGCAAAAGCGACACATTCATCAAGCGTGGATTTGGTGTATTGAAGATAGTACGATTTTCGCGCCAACGTGCCCTACAAAAACAAATTGTTTATGAATAAACATACGAGTTGTTTGAATTATACAAATGACATTTATAAGTTTTCGATACATACTGACTAAACAATCTTAAAACCACACATATAATGATAAACATTAATGCCATACCAATCAGGACGCCAATCATTGCTGGATCTATATACGTTTCGGGTCCTTTTTTATCGCCACGTCCTTTAAGTACATAGAAAGAGATTATTTTGTACATAATTGACAATTGTCAAATATAATCTGCCAATGAAGCGCGCATTTGGAGAAAATAAATGAAATACATGAATTCATTATCCTCTTGCCAGATACGCACCAGAACATTTAACAATACATACAAATTTCAAGTAATATTTTTTATTCATACATACATGTGTATGTATGTCTGTATCTATAAGTGTATGTTTGTGCATTGGACAAGTGTATAATTGTATATTCGTATATACTATGTATGTAAATATTTGAATTAACAGTGACAGATGTCCAGATCTTTCACTGAAAACAACTTTTTGTACAATATCGAACAATAAAACATAAATATAGCAGCATGTGTAGTTTAGCTGGTGGAGTGTTAAACGTTTATAAATAATTTACCTTTGCACTCAACAGAGCCATCTTTCAACCAAACGGGTGTCATGTCAAAACGACATACACACCGTTGATCTCGACATTCTGTTTGAAAGTATTTCACTTCACATTGTTCATTAAAGAAACAGGTTTCATTTACCGCGGCCTCTGTGGATTTGTAAATAAAAGTGAACAAATAAATTATTAATAAAAAAACAATAAAATTATTAATAGTTATATGTTGTAATGTGTATAATTTCATGTGTTGTGTAATTTTTATCGTTTTCATTTTAGACTGACGAATTAGAGAAATACATTTTTTTAATCTTCTAAAAACTTGTGTTGTATAAATGTAAAAGTTTGAAAATTGCCTCATGTAATTTTATATACTTTGCCATTTGGAGTTTGTATTTCTTGAAGAATAACTTTAAAATTAAGTAAAACCTTGGCCAGGATTAAATTTAAACAATGAAACTTATTAAATAACAAAACACTTAAGTCATGTGTAAGAAATATGTAAAACAAACAAAACATTTTAATGAAATTTCTATGTAGATATAAAAGAAATCCACAAGTGATGGTGGCGCCATAATACAAGGATAGCAGTGGAAAAAGTCAATGTTACAAAATAGAAAACATGTATAAGATTAGAAATTTTTTTAATAAGTCTTTAAGATTAAGTCTATAAGAAAAGTGGATTTTGGTGCTTTTTTTCTCCTTGGTTTAAAAAAGTATAAGACAACAACTTTTCTTTTTAATTTTGGAAACCATTCTAATGTACACTCATTTTCACGGATAAACAACTTAATACACATAATAAAAAACGCCCTGTCTTTCTGAAGTTGAATTGAGGAAATAGGAGACAGCAACTACGATAAAAGAAAGTTCTTGCAATGTAATGGTGGTATGTTTTGCTATTACAAATGTGGAAATTACCACCTATAAAACTACGGAGCTGTTCAGCACGAACAGAGTCCGATTTTTAATATAAAGTAAGTTGCTTGTGTATTATTAAATGTTTACAAAATATGTCGCATAATAAATTGATTTTTCATGTATCTCAAAGGGAATAATATTAAAATTTCAACAAAATATTTACTAATATAAATTTGCATAAATGTATCGACGGTTTTATGAATAAAGCGAATATTCCAAATTTATTATTAAATTTATTTTTTTTATATAAAGATTATTGATTTCTTCTAACTGCGATAATAATATTATTAATTAAATATTCTTAAGGCTGGAGTTCCAGTCCCACTTGGGGATAAGTTATTTTCAAAATTGTAATGATATTTTTTATTATAAGAATACTGAAAATTTAATTTTTCGGACACAACAGCAGAATGGAATGTATTTTCGGAACCACTACGTCTTTTTTTAATTTTTAACTTTTTATCTTGGTAACTGATTTTTTTTTTATTTTTTACATAATCATTTTTAAGAAATCCCGTAACAAAACATTTTTTGCTTTAGGTCGAACAAAAAAAATTTCCATCTTATACAGTTCAAAAGTCTAATACATAATTATTTTTTCCTCTTTGAATACAATTACCTCCGGCTTTATGGATAAAAAACTTTTGTTGTTGCTGTTGTTATTATTTTTGTTTTTGTTTAAAAATGTGGTTAAGTTGTGGTGTGTCGTAAGGTGATTTAAAGTGAGTAACTTACCTTTACCACATTTATCAATGTGATTAGTTACCGGCAAATCCTCTGTACACTGACATGATTTTTTCTTTGGATCACAGATGGAGCCAGGGAAACCACATTCTAAAGTATTTTCGCATTTATCTCCGAACTTTTTTTGGCCACGACTGGCATAATCTGCATTAAATAAAAACGAATAAATTTATACACATGCAAGACAACGTATGAGTTATATGTATTACTAATTCGTATGTATGTATGTATCAATAATGATTAACAATACACAGCGTCTGCATATTATTACATTGACCCACCAATCATTTAATATATTTATAGTTTTGTCATAACTAAACAGTCGAAAGGGAAAAACTCTTCATCGAGCCGGTGATATTATTTAGAAGTTATATATATATATATATATATATGACTTTATGACGACCGTGTGAGTCCCCTAAATATGTAGTTCGGTTTGGCTTCTATTGGGGTTTTATTTTCGACTTCAAATATCTTGTATATTTTACCAGGTAACAAACAATTTTGGGGTAATTTTAGAATTTCTGTGATTGTATCGAAACTACGCCTTTCAAGATCATTACCAAATTTCACAATCGTATTTTGGTTTATATTGAATTAAAAATTCATAAACATGTCCGATTTTTATAAACGAAAAAAGTTAATGAAGAGCAGAATTATACGCGGGCTAGAGGATTTAGTGGTATATATAATTCTATAGGTTTCTGTTAACTTCTACATATGAATATTTTATGGTTTTACCAAGAATACAATATAAAACTATTTAATTTATATAAAAAAGTATTTTGAATATTCAGTTCCAACAATTTTTTTTAATTTATCAAAGAATTAATATTAATTAATGAAAATTAACAAAGACGATAATGCGTATATAAATACAATATGATTGAATAGTTAATTTATGTTTTCCTCTACTTACCGAATTCCGGAGTTGTGGTTTCTAAGCCACTGATTGGAAAGAAATCGCCATCATCGCCGACTACTGGCTGAGGCAGCAAAATGGCAACTGCTGCGTATACCAACAAGCATAAGGCAATAGAGGGGGATAAAGGGGTTTTGTTCACATTTTTAAAACAAATGCGTTCAAATGAACTCTCTAACGATTGTGAGGCACGCATGATTTTCGCTAAATTATAACCAATCAAACCGAAGCTACGATAACTTACTATACGAGCGAATGGATTTCCGGTCAAATGTTTAATAGCGTGCGGGAACACAAAGAAAAGCAACAATTTTAAATGAATAAATAACCGCGAAATTAAGTCTGTCAAATTGAGATTTTCATAAAATTTCGGAATTATTAATAAGGGCTTGTTGACCTCCTTATAATAAATATTGTCCTCACTGCTGTTGCTGTTGCTGCTGCTGATGTTGTTGTTTTTATTAACAATTACGTGATACTTTGAAGTATTAAATGTCGTTTTAACGACTTCAACTTCTTTTGTTTTCTTGTTGCTGCTGCTCTTGTTATTTGTGCTATTATTCCTCTCTTTGTTTATATTCGTTATATTCTTAAGTTGACGTGTTGTGATGTTGTTGATTGCTCTTTGCTTCAAATCACTTTCAATTTTTGTTTTCTTTTTGTTATATTTTTCTATTGCTACAATCTCTGCCGCAGCTGCAGTCTTCGCTGCTACACTTGTTTTTGTTGTTTGCTTAATTTTGTCTTTGTTTTTACAGCTATTCGAATCAATACAACTAGACCTAGTGATTGTAACTGAAGAAATACTATATTGTGTAGTATTTGAATTATTTTGCTTTTTGGTTCCTGTAGAAGTTAAAATATTACAACTACTTAAGCTTCTGTTGTTGCTGCTACTAAAATGTTCACCAATATTCCTTTTTTGCGGCTGCTGCTGCTGTTGTTGTGCTAGTGGTGTTGTATGCTGCTGCTGATTATTATATTTATAAATATTTATATTTTTTCTAGTATTTATGATTTCAGTAAAATGTTCATTATTCACACCACATTCACTAAGTGGCAGACCTTTAACTACATTTTCATTCACCTTATAATATCGCTTGACGCGATACTTTTTTTGGACAACACCAGGGGAGCTTCCTAGTTTGGAGGCTCCTTGGCGGGGCTTTAAAGCCCCATTTAATTTCATATTCTTTCGTCGTCGTGTTCCTCATCCATTCTGTTGCTTTTTAACCCGTATTATTTTAATGTTTTTTAATTTACACACTGTTAAATAATGCCACCTCAGTTTGAAAGAAGTGAATGAGGGTCCTGTTGAAGAATGGAAAACAAAACCATTTTAATTAATATTATATTTCAGAATAAAAGTTTCAAAAAGTTAAATTTTTTAACGTTATTATTATCAGATTTTATTTTTAATAATTAATTCTTTTGAATATAAGCAACTCATGATCTGTGTTTGGTTTATTATTAATTAATCTTTTAAAAGTAATGATATATAAATTATAGTAAATAATTTATTTTTATTTAACTTATAGATTACAAAATCTATTTCATGAAGGAAATCCGTACATTAAGCTTCATATTATAATAATTAATGTTTTGCTAATGGATAAATATGTGTATCCGTCTTATATTTCTTATATGTACGTATGAATGTCTGTATGTAGGAATATACATATAAGCTTTTATTAACAAATTTAGACTAAAAAGAAAACTTTTCTAAATTGAAGAACATACTAAGTCTGTTCGTTTATTTACTAGTTTTGCCATATATGTATATCGTAATATTTGCTGTATTGTGATATGTGTTGAACATGTAGCATGTAATATTGACGGATCGTGTTCCATATCACAGAAAACCCCAATTTTCTGAAATCCAAAATTCGTATCGATATTTATAATGAATCACGTGATAAATATTGAACGTGTAGAATATCAATCAAGATGCATTTGTAAAATTCAAAAAAATAAATAGAATAAAAAAACCAACGTCTAATATTTTTTAAAAACGGTCATCAATCTATTAAAATGGTCATGATCCATATTGATCAATATATATTGAACGTGTGCCAAGTGCTCTTAACAAAATTTACTTGAATTTCGTTCGTTTACTTTTTATATTTTTGTGAATGTTTTTTATTTTTCTCTTGTTTTACTACATTTACTAGAAATGTATTCAAACAAAACTACTATTTATTTTATGTGTAATTAACAACTACACATAACTCCCTCCATTTCAATAATTTTAGATTAAATTTAAAATATATACATAACTTTAAGGTGACTACAAACGGGAACAAAGTAAATTTCAAAGTGAACACCTAAATGGCAAAAAAATTATAATGAATAAACATGTCTTCAGGTATTAAGTGTTGAATTGCAAATGACATCACTGTCCTTTTAGTGCTACCCCACAGTACAAAAAGTACTAAAGTGTACAATGCATATCAAATTAACAACTAGTTTTACTTCGAAAACAATACCTTCGTTACCTTCGTTTCATTACATTGTCACATATCAAATTATTACCAATTTTACACGTAATGCATAACAACAAACATAGCTTTTTATAAACAGGAGATCAGTAGCTTTTTAGTATGAAACGATAGGCATCTAGCTCACCCCAAGTTCAGAAATATTTTTTTATTTATTGTAATAAAAAATTTATTTTGACAGAAGATTTTAAAATCAATCAGGTTCAGAATTAATTTATAAACTATTATAAAATTTATATACTAAAATCACAGACGTTCCAATTATCTACAACCTATATATGTATATATAAAAGAGTGGCGTTACTGACTGTCCCCTAAGAAATGACTTTTGTATATTTGTATATTTGAGGTTAAAAAAGGGGTAATAAAAAAGGGGAAAAAAGGTAAAACAGGTTTACACAATATATGTGATATAAGAAAAATTTTAATTGCATTTACTTTTACGCTTAAAAAGAACAGATGTGTCTCTGTACCTTTAATTGGTGAGTATGTGTAACAATGTTGATTTTGGTACCTTTTTTAATCTTTTAACTAATAAACATTATACAATTTTAGTAAATATTTTAGACACATCTTTAAAAGTATAGAAAAAAATTTAAAACGTACGGACCTGACTAAAAAAGAATCTACAAGAACCATATTTTTATTGTTCAAATTATACTTTTTGAATTTACAAACTAGAAACTAAACATAAACAGTGCTTAATGAATAATATTCTATATGAGAGACATTTTGGTACATTTTATATGTATTTTGATTGGGTAGCGAAGCATTCAAGGTAAGGTAGTATATACAAATAAGATTAATTATTTATATTTTCATTTCAACACGAATATTTTTCAATACCGGTCATATTGTTGAACCTTTTGTTGGAATCAAATGAGCCATCTATAAAGTACCTCTTTAAATTACAATGCAACAGAGAAACAATTTTCTTTCGGAGATGTTGATAAATCGTTTCTTTTGAATTTTTATATTATTTTGCATTTTAATTGTTTCTTTTGTTAGATACATTTTTTGTAGTTGCTGGCAATACTGAAACAATGTTAAATGACGATGGAAAAGGCATCTAAAGAGTATTAAAAAAGAAACTACGAAGAAAAAATGTGTTGATTTACTACAGTGTCTTTTAAATATTATTACTACTACATACTATTATTTGTAGTTATTTATATAATAAAATTCAATTGTTATTTTACATGTTACTAAAATTTTTTTCATTGTATCTGAGTGTCTAATGCAAAAAATACTGAAATGAATGGCATTAAGGCGTACAAAATAAAAATACATGTATTGGAATTCACTTGAAAGTTAAATTTATTGCATCAATTGTTTATACATGCATACATATGTACATATGTAGATAATTTGTAGTGTACAATGTCTAACTGGAATGTAAAAAAACTCCGATCCGATCAGAGGTTATAGGAAACAATTTACTTATCATACACATACATATTAATATACAAATATATAAAAATATGTTGGTGAAAACGATATTATAAGGAAAGGTACAATTTTCTCCCTAAATACTATTGTTTCCGATACGAGAACGATATTACTTATGATAATTTTTATTATATATATATCGTTTCGATATTGTTATAATATCGTTTGGTTTATTGGAATGTCGTATAGTGTAAAACTAAAAAATGTTTGACAGCTTAATGCTACGTTCCAATGATATTGTGTTTCTCTATTACTGAGAATGTACTAGGCTGATCGATTATTCGATATTTTACAAAAACCGGTTTTCGAATAGTTGACATAAAAGAACCGGTTAACATTTTTCAAATTTTTATTTCATTATAAATAACAAAATCTTTGGAAAAACAAAGTTTATGTTTAAAAGATTATAAATTTAGATCTAGTCGTCTGATTCCTAGCTTTTTCTTAAATCGCTGTTTAGACAAATATCATAGACATTTCAATACATTAATAATATTTTAGCCGCATATTTATTATTGTAAATGGAATATAATCTTAAGATTGATAGAATTTTATCTAATAGTTATTCCAATAAATTTTACAAATAAAAATCGACTAAATCGACCACCCAAGAACGTATACAGCTTAAAAACTTTTCGTTTATCTTAAAGTGAATATAGTTTTTTTATGGAATTTCTAATAAAGCGCAATAACAGTGGCACCTAAATAATAATTTATGAACCCCTAATAACAGTGTGAAATATCGAAAACAAGCACAACATTTAGATTAACTTTATTTTTACATTTAATGTGATGTGATGTTAAGATACAATTTTCTTCTTGCTTATACATTTCTTTAGTTTTTCTTTATTCTTCTTGGCTCAGTGCCAAATCTCATAAGTACATACATACATACATACATACATACATACATACATACATACATACATACATACAAGTATGTATGTACGTATGTATGTACGTACATTTATTTAAATGCATACCGATGATGTACAGACAGATATACATATATAGATACATATACTAAATGCATATTACTGTTCTTATTTAAACACACAGTTTTCGGTTTTGGTTTGAAACAACCTACATAAATAACTATTTCATTATTTAAAAACCACAACGTATGTGTTTATGATTAAATATCTAAAACACTCGATCCAAATACATATTTATATTTAAATTTTACATTAAAAGAAAAATCAATTAATCGCTAAAAATTGTATATTTCACTAAAAATGAATCTGATACAAGTAATATGATGACAAATTTCTTGGCCTTCAACTTATGTACATATATGTACTGAAATGTTGTTAAGTTCGTTTCTTTCTTCGACATCAGAATAATTTAGGGCTTCTTTAAATTAGGGCATATATACCAATGAATATGTACAGTAAATCCTTAATCCTCTCTAATATACACTCAACATACATGTAAATATACTTATTTACTTTTTTAGAAATTTTTGTACATATCGCTCAATTACTTAAAGACTGAGATACCTTTAGAGGAATATAATTTTTGATAGACGTCCTTGAATGCTCAACGTCATTATACCTAATATGCCTACAGTGAAGGTTTTAATGAAACACCCCCAAAATCTTGAGATAGGTTATAAAACTGGGTTTTCGTACATTTATATATCTATCGAATATTTGACGTAACTAAAATTGTTTATACCCTACACAATTATTGTGGGAAATATATTATGCGTTTGTGCTGATGTTTGTAACATTCAAAAATATTGGTTCTACATCAACCTTAAAGTATATTCATAAAATGATTCTGAGCCGATTTAGCTATGGCCTGTGTGTCCATCGTTTTCGTCATAGCTTTAGTACAGTTGAATATGCATCTTATCCAAATTAAAATTTTTAAATAAATATCACATCAAAAATCAGTTTCAGAAATGCTAATATTTTGTAATGATTATTTTCAAAAAGATGAAATACTTATATGATTTTCAATAAACATGTTCTGTGGATCAGTATCATCATATTTTCTTTTTCTTCTTTGCTTTAAAATATTTATCAACGAAATTAAAAAAATATATATAATTCCATAGATAATTTACACATGTGAAGATTGGTTCGTTTTCGTTTGTTATCCTTTTGGGATGTTAAACTTTTGTCAAAACAAAAAACTGAACTGAAAATTGTAGTTAAACTTATTTTGTTTTTAAGCGATATTCGAAAAATGTTTAAGCCTTTGAGACAACAAAAGTTAGAAAATTAAATGCACCACCCTAATGCATTTGGATTTAAAGTCTAATGTATTACTTTGTTTTATTAAATGCAGTCACAGTAGATTTTAAAAGAATAAAAATTGTCAAAAATATAAAAAGATTTTATGAAAATAAAAATAATTTATTACACAACAATTCATTTATAAATTGCAAAACAAAACACGCAATCCGAAATATTATATGACATTTACATTGTTTTACAAATTGGAAATTTTTCAGTATGATTCATAAAAACGTGCATATTTTTAAAATACTTAATAAAATTCCTCAAATTCTATCATTGTTAGTTATATAGGAGAATAGCGACAAATTTGTATTTTTTAAAGCTAAATATTTAACAAATTCTTTAATAGACTTTATTTTATGTGTATGTTTGACTTAGCACCTCCATCATTTCATTTATAAATTATTTGGTTAATCTGGGGATAGCTGTAGTAATCCGTTTAACATTTGTAATTGGATAATTAAACAATTATTACTGCAGTAAAAACGTATACACATTTCAATACATTGTTAACTTTTATAAATTTGTTGGTTTATTGGTCTTTATTTTGTTGTATGTTAAATGCGACTGTCTAATATTAAATT